>NW_024532831.1:0-125926 GCF_016097555.1 Gigantopelta aegis
GAAGGCATTGAGACATGGTGGTTCCTGAATTCTTAATACTGTGGGGCTCGTGTGTCCTGTTCTGTTTTTAATGTTTAGTAACTCATCAATGAATTCAGTAGAGTTAACAATACCATTAACTCCAGTATTACCTGAAATAAAAATTGACTAGTAACAGAGAAGAAAAATCTTAAGAGTGGGCTGCGATTGCCAGAAACAGATATATTCCTAAGTCCCAACTTACTATTGGCGGTAAGTTTTTCAGCGCAAGCATCTCAAATAAACCTGCAAATATCAATCTGTTTACACAGAATGTCCTCGTAATTCTCTCTTTCTGCCAGTTTTGACTTGTAACCATGACTAGTCTGAAAAAAAAAGAATACCACATAAAATACTGAGCACATTATTAGAGAAATAAAAGGAATCAAGACTATGTTTATTTATGGAAAATCAAACAACATATTTTATGTAGAGCACTAAAAGCATGAAAGTCATTTTTAGAAGTTATTTTTACTTGAATACACATGCAAGCGACTTTTTAGGGCAAGCATAAACCCTTTAGTTATTATTGTTTTTTGTTTTTCTTGGCTTTCTATATATTTGTGAAAAATTCCTGGAATTAATATCCTTTATTTTAGAGAAACATATAATTGCCACATTGTTATATTCCTGTGAAACGTCTCTAGTATGTCTACCATAAATATCAAGATTTGGCCTTAGCATGGAAGTGTTGCAGTGCTGCCAAATGGCAAAACATCAGTAACTGTCAAACCAAATCAATATTCATATTATTACAAAAAAACCAAACTTTAAGAAAAGCTTTTAGCAGCTCTCAAACTGGCATAAGTAATGTATGCCACATTATGTTGACCATCTGTTAAATTAGACACATTATGTGACAATTATCCGCTAAGATAAAACAGAATAAACAATGTTTAATCCTCACAGGATGTGGACACTATACTATAATACCTTAAGGAAAAGTTGAGGCTTGTGAGAGTCCCTGACAAGACAATATTGATCCCTTCTAGAAATGATCCTTTGCCAATTCCACTCTCCCATAATTTATTTCTGAACATAAAATGAATCAAGTACAGAGCAAACAACAAAATGTGGCAATATAACCAACAGATGTTGAAAATAACGCAGCATCAAAATAAAGAATTAAAAATATAAAAGTGACAGTTTTACACATCTATGTATTATCTCGCTTTATTACTTCCCTTCACAAAAGAGGGAGTCTATAATTATTAACAACCACTATAAAGATATTATGTCATAACTGTTAGTATGATAAATCAAACATCGATTGACAAGTCTGTATAGAGCAACTCAAGTCTGTTGTATGATCAATACAGGAAGGAGTTTCATAAAGAACTAGTTTGTGTTATAGTAAACTAAACTAAAACTAAAATGTATTTTAGTACACCCTAAACGTTTTATGTAACTAAACAAAAAAAAATTTCTTTCATGACCAACTAAAACTAAAAGTTTTAGCTGCAAAAACTAAAATAATACTAAAATTAAAGCTGACATGATGTTATTCAACTAGTATTTACTAATATTATAGACTGACAAACCCACACCTTAGAATGTGACAGTCCTTCGTAGAAAAAACAGAAAATATGTGTATCTTTTGACCTGTCCTTATTTGATTGCCTTTCTTACATGATTCCAAAATTAAGTGAATCATTAAAATAATATTCATTAAAATAGAATTCAGAAATATATCAACTAATAAACAATACTCAACTAAAATTACTTTTCTGGTTACATACTAACACTAAACTAAAATGTATTTTCACTAATACTAAACTACACTAAATACTATTTTTCCTCACTAAAACAACATTATAAAGATAAAAACACGACATAAGAGCATGCATGCACCACACATATAAATAATTAATTTTTATGTTTTCAAGTTTTTTAAAGCTGTACTTTGTGAAGCCACACCCACCACACAAATGAACATGACCACTGGTACTATTAGAAGATCTGCATGCATAGCTGACAAAATTCCTCTATGAGTGTCTTCTTGATTTCTTTCTGTATCTTAGTAACTATTTCTTTTCTTTTATTGGCGAGAACTTTGATTTAGAAATAGTTCATGGCCTATAAGGTGCTCTGCATGCTTCACAAATGGTCTAAAAATAGTAACATCTAAGACATGAAAATTAATTATTTGAGTTGGTGTTGCACACTCTTTACTCTGCATTTTTATGAACCTTCACTACTTTTATATTCCATTTTCAAATTATACATTATACCTTACTGTGTTCACGATCATCATATTATGAATATCATTGTCTATATTGTAGAATAACATCTGCTATACTATAATTAGAAAATTTACTTTGTTGGATTCAATGACAGTCAACCCAGGACTGTTTCTCATCAGCGCAACTTGATCGAAAGAAGTAAGTACAATCATGTGTCGTATATCAAAACGTAACTCATCAATTCATGGAGCTAAATGGAAAAAGAATAAGTCATGCAATAATATAACAGTCAGTAGTAATGAACTTTACAAATACTTTCACTTTTTGAAGACTGATTGATCCTCGACAGCCATATTGTAATCAATCTCAGATTTATATGTAAAGAGTTACACCATCACGACTACAACATAACGATCTTGCCACCCCGACAAATAATTTTGTCCATTTAAGTAATGTTCCCATTTTACTTGGTGGCTTATAGGCAAAAGGGTCTCTTCATCCCTTCCTCCTTCTTCACTACTTGAGAACTGTGGAATCTTTGCTTTCCTCTACACCTTCAGATGATGCTGGTTTATCTCTTTTTTTTGTTCTTCGTCTTCCTCATCTTCCGGTTTATCATAGACATCTCCTCCATCACTTTAGATGCAATACCTCCAATACAAACTCTTTACTAACCTAGCCATCCTTCCCCAAGTGATGATCTTTACTGAGTAGGTGTGGCATCACGTTGATAGCGTGTCACATCTGATGGTGGGGCTAGCTACGCTAACTATTTTTATAACATTTGTTGTCACTATAAAAATCTTTCGAGTTTATGGCCGTGAGATGAACGTGCTATATGTGCATAGTGAGACCACTCTCATGACTCTGGTGTGTGTTTGTCGATTTTTGGGATTAAAACGACCAGATCTATCAGTTTTGATTTGAGCGAGGCGTACATGAGTCAAATCCAATGTTTACACCAGGCTTTCGACAGCCTCTTTGAAGGCTAAAATGAGCAGATACTTTGAGGCTCATGGAGGTTTTGGCCTCTCATCTTTGGAGGTTATCGTAACTACAGTTACGTTGACTGTGTGTATTCTATCTATGAGTTTCCTGGCATGAGGAACAAGTTGGGGCTGTATGTGGTTTCATTATGTTTAATTGCCCCAAGAAATCACCCAGGAAGAGGTAATTTTGATTGTTTGGTTATGATTTTATAATATCAGTACATTTTAGAATGCTGATACTTTTCTTATGATCATTGTCAATAGTTTGGCCATTCTATATTTATATAACAATTTAGTAGTCTTCGCAAAGCTGGTTCAAAGTATTTATTAGTAGTAGGAAAAGTGAATTAAGAGGAATATTAATTAAAGTTGTTATTTTTTAATATAGGTATTGCCACTTTGTTCACTATCTTTGCTAGTTTTTGTTTTTGGAAGTAGTGTTGTTAATTTTATTGATTCAAAGGCCACCGATTAAAGTGAGGGTTAACATAATTGTAGTAAGTATTAAAGTAAGGACCTTATTTTCCAGCCAAGGTTTAGTAAGAAATGGCCGATGTTGCCATTTAAAAGGGTGATAGTTTTTCTAAAGAGATTAAGGTCATCATTCTGTATCTGTATACACAGACTCCATTACTTTTTTCATATCAATCAGGGTGTCTTCATCCATGCTTATCTAATATTCTATTTTATATAGATCCAAATAAGCTGTGTGTGTTTCTTTATTAAATTATATTTAATAAGTGTTCTTTTAAAGACCTAGAAATGATGACTAAACTTTGACGCTTGTTTAAACACTTCATTTAGAAAAAAAGTACATTTTAATTGTAGTCAGTTAAATCATTTCATTGTTTGTGCCGATGCTAATTATGTAGGGGTAATGCAACTGCTATCCCATTTCTTTGTAAGGGACTATCATTCCTGCAGGTTACTTTATTATTAGAAATTTTGTTACTTTTAACATCTTAAATTGTTGTATATTCTATTTGCATTGATAATACTATAGTCTAGTGGAATTTCAATTATGACAGTGTGTTATCAACCTAACTTGGTTGTGATGTTATAGTTGCAAAGTTTTGGTGAATGATATTAAGCTTTTCATGGTTCTTTGCAGTTGTCTCTTCTTAATCTATCTTACTTTTACTCTTAATGGTTTTTTTTTCAACAATCTGAAGACTTTTCTACAGAAGAAAGCGGAGAACATTTGTGCAAATGTTCATTAATAATATGTGAAATAGGTGTGACGTCAGTCATGGTGGAATGCAAAGAACACCATTCACTTTATTTGATATTTCTGGTTCCTATATACGATAGTGCTCTAGTTTTTTGATAGTATTTGCAGACTTAAAAGGCATTTGCGAATAGTGCAAACCATAGCTCTCTAGCTCATTCCTAGCCAGAGTTTATAACACTGAGTTAGTGGTCATTCTCAATGCATCCTATATCAAATAACAACATATATAAATCTAGAGATTTTTTTATGAATGTATTTAATTTTCTTTTAGTGAATCTGCCATTCTTCCTTCTTCTTATTGATCTTTCTAAATGCAACTTCGCTAGCACAATTTTTGCCTCTTGTCAACTAAAAGAGTGAGTCACATCTTCATAAAATATCGGAGTTAATGTATTATTTTCACCTATATCTGTGAATTAAAACTACATATTTATGAACCATGTACTGCAGTTGGTTTGAATGAGATAAGCTGTTAGTGGTTGTTGGCCTTGTTTAAATATAATTGTAGGAATGGAGCTCCATTCATATATAATCAACTTTTTTTTCATTGTATTTACATAATATTACTCTTCCCCTAAAGCTGTTAACTTTATTATGTTTATTAGGTGAACATCGACTAACTATTGGTAATGGAATGGCAATATTGGGCCCCACGTTATCATTGGATACTTTAGTAGAAGTTCTTATTATCAGTATTGGAACAATATCTGGTAATCACACTTCTTTCCATAAGATGTATTGTTTATTTATATTATCAGTGTTCGTCACTGAAATTGTATGCTACTTTTGGGTGCTTGTCACTTCTTGCTAACTACCTCGTGTTATGACCTTTCTTTCCAGCATCCCTAGCTCTCATACTGAGGTTAACTTAACTTACTTCATCTATCTCTGATACTTTATTATATATATATATATATATTAGGTATGTCCTCATAATCCATCCAATGTAACTTGGCACATTGATCGCACTGGCAAGAGGGATGACACAAGAAGAGGATAAGAAAAAGCCAACCCGGTAGTGCAACGTGTTAAAGTTATAATGGCACTTGGTCTTGTTGTAGTCCATATTCATAGTAGATTCCTCTCCAGTTACTGGCGGATCTCTCTCATTCTCTTCATCATCAACTACCTCACCGCTTTGTTACAAACAACTGGAAATGACCAAAGTTATGAACAAGTCCCATTGCAAGAATATATTTGTGTGAAAACATTTAATCCCTCTGTTTGATCAGTTGGTTACAGTTTTGGTTTAGCAATCCTGTTGCTGCTCAAATACATATTCTATGATAAACTGTTTACCAATTCATTGTCCAATAACAAACCCTCTCTTTCTGTCACTCCAAAGCAGCTTACTGAGAATCCTTTCAATGATAAAGACATAACTTCGGCTTTTTTCGTAAAAAGAAGGAATACCATCAATTCTGTTACAAATTATTAGACAAAATGATAAAAAAATAGAAACGACTTGCCGCAAAGATTCTGGTTATTGAAACTGTCTTCACCTGATGATGTCAAAAAAAATTTTACAAGATAATTTTCAGATGTGAAATTAGATTCTTGGAAAAAGGGAACCCATCGGTGATGACATTGATGAGATAAACTTGTTGAGCCTCACATTATTGCACTTCAAAGGTCGCTTGAAGAATGTCTGAAAATTTTCAAAAGGAGAGGTTAGTATCTGTATAGATCTTGATTGAGTGACTTTGAAATTGTGGTACTATATTAATGACTTTGTTAGTCTAATCAAGAGTTTGTTCCATGTTGATGAAACCAAGTTACAATTATATTGATAGACACTATTATGCTCAATTACTATTTCTGCAGGATGGCCCTTCTTTGTTAACGGATGAAGAAGTTATTTCACTTGTTAAAGCTAAACACATTCCAGCATATAAACTAGAATCCGTTTAGGAGATCCAGAAAGAGGTGTGGTTGTCCGAAGAAAGTTGATTTCCTTTGATTTATCCAACACAGAAGCTTTAGAGAGGTATTCAATGGTAATGCTTTAAATGAGTATAATATCATGTACATTTAGTTTACCATACTCTGGCTATGATTATCGGCAGATTATTGGAGCATGTTGTGAAAATGTTATTGGTTATATACCATTCCTGTGGGTGTGGCTGGTCCACTTCTACTAGATAGCTGTCAGTATTATGTACCTATGTCTACTACTGAGGGCTGTCTTGTAGCCAGTACAAACAGAGGTTGTAGAGCAATAACTGTAAGTGAGTATTCCTCATACCAGTAATATAATTTTTTTATTTAGAGTGCTGGTGGTGTTACTAGTCAAATTGTGGGTGATGGTATGACTCGAGGACCAGTTATCAGAATGCCATGTGCATCAAAAGCCAGGTAAAAACACTTACTGTTTTCAAAGGTGATACTTTTCACACCTTACTGTCTAGAACTATAGTATCTTTATGTGTTACTGTTATATTATTTTGGTCATATGTAGCTCTCTTAAACTGTGGTTGGATGATTCTAGTCACTTTCCAGAGCTAGCTGAGGTATTCAATTCTACCAGTAAATATGCTAAATTGAAGTCTGTCCACACTGCTGTTGCCGAAGATTAATATATGTTAGGTTCCGTGCTGATACTGGAGATGCTATGGGAATGAATATGTTGTCAAAGGTAAACATTTTATGTACTATGCCTGTTTGTGTAAAAGAAAGTGCAATTTTTTAAAAATTTTAGTTGCTTATCAATTTTGATAATTATTGTTTAGGGTGTTGAGAATTCCTTGAGGTTTCTTCAGAAGCAGTTTCCAGAGTTAGAAGTAATTAGTCTTAGTGGTAATTATTGTACAGACAAGAAAACCTTCTGCTATTAATTGGATAGAAGGTCGTGGTAAATATGTTGTGTGTGATGCAACAATACCCGCTCAAGTAGTAGAAAATGTATGTTAATTTTAATATATGCAATAACCCTATTCTTGGGACATCAGGTTCTCAAAACTTCAGTAGATGCTCTCATTGATGTTAATACCAATAAGAACCTTGTAGGGTCAGCAATGGCAGGCTCAATTGGTGGTTTCAACGCACATGCTGCCAACATAGTTACTGCCATTTTTATTGCAACTGGTCGGGTAAGGTTGTTCACTTAGCTTTTGTTTGTATGAAGACTTGTGTGATATATTGTTAGGACCCTGCTCAAGTAGTTGGTAGCTCCAATTGTATCACACTTATGGAGAGAGGAGGACCTTATAATAAAGATTTATATATTAGCTGTACTATGCCATCATTGGAAGTAGGAACTGTAGGAGGAGGTACATTCTTACATGCACAGGCAGCCTGTCTTGAAGTAAGCTTATGACAAATACCTCACTCAAATAAGACACTTTTTGTGTGATAGATCTTAGGTGTTCATGGCCCATCCCTCAAAGGACAAACCAGGTGACAATGCAGGACTATTAGCTCGTATCATTTGTGGGACAGTGTTGTCTGGTGAACTCTCTCTTGTTTCTGCTCTTGCTGCAGGTCACTTAGTAAAAGTCATTTAACTTTAAACAGGTAAAGCATGTTTATTTGCTACTATATCATTGTATCTCATTCATAGATCACGTCTTGCGCTTTCAACAATAGAAGATAACGAAAAATAATTGTTAATATGAAAAATAATGTCTACATTATACTATTTATTTATAACTATAAATTTTCTCTCATGATTCTGTTTTTAATAATACATATTTATACATGTGAAGCAAATTGGTTTGTAGTAAGTGCTATTACTTGTAAAACAATTATTTACTTCTAGATATCAGGTGTAACATTTACATAAAGACTTAAATAAATTAGATACTAACAAAATACTATTCTTTAACAACTAAAGTGAATCCTGCACAACATGTTTATACAAATTATGTCTTCTTTTGTAATAGCAGGCAACTATACTAATTAAACATCCAGTCATTAATACTATCAAAGGATGCAAACAAAATCAAAAGCAGCACTCAATGCTATCACTATAAATCGACAGATAACAAAATGATACAGTTATTAAGCAATCCAACCTTGTGTTTCATTTTGAACAGAAGGAATAGATGAAGAGATAGGTGTAACAAGTCCACAAATACTCAACCAAAGATCTTCAGTCAGTCTGTAAGGTTGCATAATACTACAAAAATAATTTAAAAAAGATAAATCTAGTGCATACTTTTGTATTTCTTCTAAGGAACAAAGATTATTATAACAATCAGGATGATGTAATTCATGAAAATCATCATCCCATGTTTCATTGTGATAGAGAAATTTCACATAATAGTGTGACTAAAATAATACTCCATGAAATGATAAAAGCATGCTAACTGTTTACCTACCCATTATTATAGTACAATTCAATGACAAATGCTGCAGCGTAGGATGGTTGAATACCATCATACAATCCAAATGTACTTAAAAATGCTGATACTGTTGTATCATGCTGAAAACAATGTCAGATTAGTTAAGAAAACATAGACTTACAGCAGAATACAAGGCCAATTTTTAGATCTCTCATACTTATCATTATTAGTAGCTTTCATTTCCATATCAGACAATACTTTATCAGTCCATAAACCTATGACATCAGTCACATCATATAAATTACACTCCAATCAAAATAGTTATTACCTCCCATTATTTGTTTTTTTTTTGTGAAGGTATCAGAGAATAAACTTAACGAAAAGTCAGATATAGGCTTAAGAGACATTAACAAATCTACTGAGAACCAAGGTGGCATTGTCAGATTATGAATATACTAAAAAAACAAAGTATCTGTATAAATACAATTGTAATGACTTTAACATTCACCTCTATAAATAAGGCATCTCTAATACTCCAGCATTCAAAGTGTCAATCTTTTTCCCAGTGTACTATCCAAGCTCTTCATACAAATGCTAAATAAATCTAATCACTTTAATTGTCAATAAATGTGATGGTTTACTTGATGTTGTTGCTCCATTTCTTTGTATTTTGTAGTGTTTTTATCATTATCTCGTAATTTTGTATACTCGGGACAATATGTAGAGTATCCTTTTAATAACTGCAATAAAATAACTTAGTTGTCACATAAAAAATAATACAACAATACAGAAAAATGAATGGAATACAGGGATGGCACTTTGTAGCCATGTTGTAAGAGCTATGAATATTCTATTTAATGTCTCATTAATTAGATGCAAGAACTTTCACGAATGCTTGGCTATGTGTGAGGGCTGTCACTATGGAATTTATAACAGGACAGTCTTATATGCCACATACTTGTCCTTTCTGAGAAGTTGTTTGTTGAAGTAAATGAACTGTCATTCCATAGTATAGTAATCAGATTATCATATATTGTTAATACATTTTCAATGCAGTATATATAATGCTCAATGCAATCTATAATACCTAGTGACAATGGATTTGATTAAAACAAGCAATCAATTTTATCAGTAATGCATACAGTATTTCACTATGAAATCAGTATCTTCTAAAACAGTTATAGGATGATTTTTTTAGATTACTATATTGTCTTACAGTCTATAACTACTTTTTTTATTGTCAATAGAAAACAAAAAACTATTAAATTAACCTTAAACCAACCTCAACTCAGTAATAGTATTAATGTATTCATCAAAGTGGACTTAGTAGGGGTTGATGTCATTTGGAGGAGGCTTAAAAATTAGTTATCATAATGCAAATTCAACTTTGGACACATCACTTTTATTTTAATAGATTTGCCAATTCTAAATACAAAGGTTTTCAAGTCATTAGCTTTGGTTTATGGTAAGAGACTTTTATTCAGAAATCAACTTCCCATATGAGATTTGTTTATGAAAATTAACTTGTTAATTGTTATAAAAACATTAATTCTAAATTCAGTTTTTTTTACATCCCACATCATTTTCCGATCTGAAAGGAAGGCAATTTGTATTAATTGCATTATGTGGAACATAAAGGGGATGATTACACCAAATACTGAATATAGATTTAACATCCACCCAACAGAAAACTAAACTACACCTTATCATCTTCTTTTAGTACAGTATGGACAGGAATAGGCTGCCAGTATAAATCAGTCTTAAATTTCTACAATAGAAATTACTTATTATGGATGTTACAATAAAATTGTATACTTGTGATTCATCAGGTGAGTATAATCCAGCTAGCAGACTCTCTGCACTCATTAATGTTCTATCTAAATCTGTGCTCCGGATATATACCTAAATGTATACTTTTATGCATGAAAAAATCCCTCATAAACTAAATTCACCTGGTTTCTGGAATAATTTTTTATACATGTAACCAGATTTAATGTATTTCGACTTCAATATAAGTCCAAGATTATAAGCTTCTTCATTCCAAGCTATGAAATACAAGAATAGACAGACAGCAATGTATTCAACTTACAGTTGTTAGTTGTCCAAATCCTTGAGGCCATGCATCTTTCCTGATATGGGTCATTAGGATAAGTTTCAACAGGGCTTCAATCACCATGTCGGAATACCTAATTTGAGACAAAGACTTTGAAATGAAATTCATAAACATTGCATAATTAATTGACATGTATACTACTTAACACTCTCTTCCTTCAAGGCAGTTATCAGACTAAGAATAACCTGGACTGGAGATATATTTATTATTGACGGCATAGTTAAAGTAAGGTATTGACAAGGTGCACTTTTAGTATTGAATTCAGAAAAATGTCTGAAATCAAAAAATCATTTGTGTCTGTATACTAGATTTAGAGGTCAGTAGATTTTGAGACCACAAAAAAAATTCATTGAAATCTCATATACCATCTGTCTGTGTGTCAGACGCCTCAAACATGATGATAACTAGGTACATGGTGAGTATAGTCTCATTTGGCCAGACATACAGAAAGGGAAAACTGCTATAGATCACTGCAATAATTTGTGTAGTCCAATCAGATTACAGCATAGTCATTAATACAATTAAATTCACATGATCCAACTAATGACCTCAAGTACAAGAATGACATAATAATATTGCTCTGAGCAAGTTAGTAGGAAATTAAGCCTGGTGTTGCCACCCCTTTACTTAGAGAGGAAAGGGCAACAATGTCAGATTATAGGAAACACTCAATAAAGAAAGTGAAATATTCTCTAGGTTATATTCCACCAATACACAAACAGGGATTATTTTTTAGCCGAGATTGGGAAAATATGAAAATTAATGACACAGTTCCTTCATGTGACTTTTGCTACATTCTAACCTGGTCTCAAGCAGTTTCCCCAAATGTACTCTTCCTGTAAATTCGGCCATATGAGACTAATGGTGTATGTAAAAAATTGCACACTGGATAGACAACCTCAACAAAAACAGTATTTATATGTCCAGCAAGAAGTCTAAATAATTTGTTTAGTATTACACTGATCCACACATCCTAAACTATCTCTGAAGCAAAAAAACATTAATGTTTCTTCCTAAAACATTTGAGAGAATATCTTTCTTTATTATACCTTTATCTACTATTATAATAAACTTTACTACTGATACAAATTCTAACACTTCACTTTCACCATAAACTGAGGAAAAACAACCACCTCATCCTTGAGATATACAGAAAGCCACACCCTACAAATAGGAGTTTGAGGGGGTTTCTCCTAAAATTTAAGGTTTGTCAGAGTTAAAAATAAAATTGTGTGTGTGTGTGTGTGTGTGTGTGTGTGTGTGTGTGTGTGTGTGTGTGTGTGTGTGTGTGGTGTGTGTGTGTGTGTGTGTGTGTGTGTGTGTGTGTGTGTGTGTGTGTGTGTGTGTGTGTGTGTGTGTGTGTGTGGTGTGTGTGTGTGTGTGTGTGTGTGTGTGTGTGTGTGTGTGTGTGTGTGTGTGTGTGTGTGTGTGTGTGTGTGTGTGTGTGTGTGTGTGTGTGTGTGTGTGTGTGTGTGTGTAGTTACATGTGCCAATTATATGTTAATATGTGTCTGAATTTGTCAAAATATATGAGATGGAGTTGGCTCTAGCTTGGTAAGTAAACTGATTGTAGTTACTTATTAAAGAAGTTAGATTAAAGATAAGGTATTATAAAAGCCAGAAGGTATTATAGTTTCAATTAAACATGTATTGCACTTTGAAAAAAGTTACTTTCAAAGAAATTGAATCCTAAACTTATTCAATAAATTGAATTCTAATTGAATTGTATAATAATTAACTTTAATATCTTTGAAACTAAAGTTAAGATTGACTTTAAAAAATGTTTTTTTTTTTGAATTAATATAATATATTTGCTGCCAAATGTGGACCTATCTCTGGGAAACAAATTTGCAGTATAGGTCCAAATTAGGCAGCAAAATTGGGTCCTAGGTCCAAATTTAACTTGCATAATGGTCTAATTTTAATTAGGAACAAATTTGCCATGACAGCTACTACCACCACCAAGAAGAAAAAATTAGAGAAAAGGAACGAGGATACAAACTACCTCTAGTGTTTCAACAATGGAAAGTGTAGCTTAAATGACTATCTTGAAGTTATGAAACATTTACCTGGACTTTAAATTACACCAGTAGAATGAATTATATATTAATAGTTGTTACTTACTAACAGGAATATTTATAATAGTTAATTTATAACTATTAACACCAAGAGTTGATCTCATGAAATTGATCAAAAAAGAGTTGATTTTGTGGGAGTTGATCTCATGGGAATTGATCTATTGATCTCGTGGGTATCAAATCATATATATATATATATATATATATAATTATATATATATATAATATTTCAAAAGAAGTGAAAAATAGAAGACTGTTAAGGTGTATAAATTAAAAAGCATTGGCAAGACATGGCAGAAAAGCAGCCCATTGTTTTCTCAAAATGTTCCCTTAATTCTGTTCCTTATCATCTCTACTAATAGCTCTTTCCCTTAGTATCAATCCCAGACCTACACAAACAACTTGTATGTAGATATGAGGAATACTATCAAGCTCTTCTTGTATATGCACCTGATGTCGGATGCTAACTGTTGTCCATTCCACTTATGATACCATTTCTCAATTTGAATAACCTTCACAGTTTGTCATTTTGATGCACCTCGCCAACTACATGTTTAATATTAAGAGTTTGTTATTGACTGATGTATCATTCTTAAGTTTTCAATTCTAAGTAGTTTAGCAAGTAATAGCAAGTAAGCATGGATGGTATTGCTGCTATGGCTATTCTTATGGTTACAAAAACATCATGTGCTCAGTCCCTCTCTCTCGTCTTTCTTACTAGATCATTTAGGTTCTAACAGTACAACATGCATAATGTATTTTCTAGTAACTGCTCTTTCAAATAGATAGCAGGCCATGTTTGCTCTTATTTAACATATTTTAATACAATATTATGAATCATATTTGAATATTCATTATTCAGTTTCTTATGTACTTCCACTTATTACATCTAAACAATGTTACTATAAGCAACATTAAAGCAATATATACCAAAGTCTCTAAACAGTTAGTGCTGCCCCTCATAAAATCTTGTCAGAAAGTCTGTAGAACGAGGCTTTTCAGTCTCTTTGAAGTAACGCATTATATGACTTTTTTGCTTCCATAGGTTAGCTGTTTCTTCTAGTTCCATTTTCCCCCTAAAAATAAAGAGGACGTGATTAGTTTCTGAAATTTAGATGATCAACAATCTTACACTTATCACTCAAGTAATATACTAGGTAATATAAGTTGCATAATCAGCATTGTTTTCTGTATCATAATTAATACAGTTAAAGAAGACCAGAATAGGATATAATCCCATGATTGTTAGAATAAATTGACTTTGCTAATTGTTACAAGAAACATGAATATTAGTAAAGAAATATCAAAGTAGACATTTCGTAACATACGATGTATGGTCTAAAACAACTGTAGCACTGCCTCCCAACATACTTGTTGTACCAGACAGTAAAAATTTTAGAAAGGCAACATCTGGCAGACATTCTAAGAGTCTAGAAAATTACATTTGGCAAAATACATTTGGTCACTCCAAAATATTTGAGTGTCTTGGTAGCATACATTCAAGGTCTCTGAGTGGCTCTAATGGGAAGAGCTACCTTATATATTTAAGAGAGAACTAAATCCTACACTGTAAAAGTGATTGTATTTCATTGTTTAACACAAAACCTGACATACTGCTACTAGATATTAAAGATGAATATGTCCCATAAATATTATATCTATCATAAAAGGAACAAATCAAAAGCAAAGAGGTTCAAATAAACAAAACACATAAAATAAAATAGAACAATAAACTAAATTACAAGATTTTAATAATTTAATAATTTGAGATATTGTGAAATGATTATGACAAAATTAGTCAGGGCAAGACTTTCACACAAGTTAGCTAATACTCAACATATTCAAAACAGTGTCCAAAAAGATGCAAATATGTATTTGGAAATCTGGGACAATTTGCCTCCTCAAGTCCTAAGTAATCCCAATGCTCACAGTATTCTGAGAGTGTAAGCTCATAAGCTCTTACATTTAGCCTACAACAATCGCTATTTTGGAATTTAACAGAATCAAAACCATTACGTTTAAAAAAATCAGACATGCTCCTATCATTCTTTGTAATTAGTAGAATGGATCCTTTCTGTTTTGACTCTTTTGTGTCTCCTACTGAACATCTAAAAATCAATGGGACCTTTCACAGCAGTGGTAACCATTGTCCATACATTTTGGTACAAGGAGTGATTTCAGTAATTATAATATCACATGAAACTGCTCATGATTAGTTTTAGGTGATAAGAATATACCAAATCTTAATTCACCAAATTTTGGCTATACAGTAATAAAAATAAAATCATACCAGTAAATGCTAATGCTAAAAACATGTTAGCTACCGTAAGGGTATAAAATTTTCGTGGGGGATTTAATTTCGCTATATTCGTGGGTTGTTTGTTTTAACACGAAATTTAACTTTTATTCCACCACGCATAATCACGTAATCTCAATAAAGCGTGTAAAAAACGGCTACTGTAAAGGGTTACTTCTTTCTATTTTACGCTGAGTACTTCTCCGTCAACTGCCTCCCAGATTTTCTTGTATATATGGTACCCTCTCACTATGGATTCATAGGAATTGCTAGCCATACTTCGCAAAAAATCACCCTTGTGTTCACAACACGTGTCTGACACCACACCCATTAACTAATACTTCACACCCACTAAACACGAAAATTAATACCCACGAAATTTAAATAATAAAGCAAAATTTAAAAAACACGAAAATTTAAACCCTCGAAAATTTGTACCCTTACGGTATACACTGAAGTATTGAACCATTAACGATAACATTGTTAATGATACAGTCCAGTGTAACTAGCCAAATAGGTGATCATTATAGCAGTTAATTATTGTTACCTTCATAACTAAGAGGTCCATAACACGAGGATCATTCCTATGTGCGTTTCTATAAAACTGTTCTCTTAATTTTTGTCGTCCTTCCTTGGCTGAAATATCTAGTGCATACATCTCAATAGTTCTAGGTATCTAAAGAACAGTACTGAAGGAATTTTATAATGTTTTTTACCTCTCTATACCAGGCTCTATAAAGATTGAAAACCCTCCTTCTTGCTTCTGAGAAAGAAGACGACAAGAAAGGTTTTGCAGTAGCTAATAACACATTCAACTGAGACGCCATTTTTTCAAGAAGACCGCCTACTGGGCGGTGCGTGTATAGATCAATGGCAAATTGGCAATACTATCTAAACCACGCCCCACAGTGAAAGTAGTAGCCTGGGATTCTGTGGACGAAATATCTGTTGACCATGTCATCAAGTGACAACTAGTCTACGGAAGCCCAGTTGAACCTTGGGTTATTATACTTTAACGTTTATTGTTTAGGGGGTAGGGAGATCAGTATTGAAATATGCTAACTACTGTACATAGCTTTCATACTTGATCCTGAGTGTAAAGTGTAACATGCCCCATACCATTGTTAAACAAATCACTTCCCAGTGAATAGTGTTCCCCACGATACCTACAACTGTAGAATTGTAAATGGCAATTCCTCTGTTCCTAAGTAATTATTAGGCCAGGAAACCGTGAACCTGCACATATTCATTATGCATGTGTGTACCAGTATTATTAGTGAATCTCTACCTTAAAGTGTAAACATAGCTATGCATGCTAGATATATACTTATTTCATAGCATAAAAGCAGGCCTATAAAATAATGTGTTTCACAGATCAAGACCATGTATCATGTACTACTCGATTCAAAATTAAACTAGCATTCTTAATTACAGGCCAAAATTGGAATATGCAAGTGCTGTTTAGGATCCAAATATGCATTAAGACGTTAGTAAACACTGAATGTGTCCAAAGCATCCCTTGAAAATTGCAACCAAACATGGGATGCAAACTAGAAAGCCTACAAGTTAAAATGATATGATTTGATAGGTGACTTAACCAAAAATGTTTAATGTTCAAAACAGTGAATAAAATGATTCATTTCCAAAATGGTAGCATAAAATTCAAAGAGGATATAGTTACAATTTTTATTCCTTCAGACTACAAACTTCAGTTGACTCTTATTCTTACAAATGTACATATATTATAACTCATTTATCCAAGCAGCAGTTGGACATTGGAATCTATTGAATGCATCCCAAGTAAACCGAGATCTTTTACATCTAAATTATTTAACTATATATATAACTGTAACAGTACAAGTCAACAAGTACTATATTTTTCTTACTATAGGGCATTTCATTATGTTAGTTCTCACTAGCTATGTAAATGTCCTGTGTTTATCAACAACTGATCAACATGAATTGTCATCAACCAAAAAAGTTAGAAGTTCAAAATCACTTACAATTCCAGGTAGCACAAAATGATGAAACCTTGTGTTTGAATGCAAAATCAATCATACTAATTTACAATTTGACAAAATTATTACACATACCATGTCAATACAGCTGTGAAGCTCAAACTTGAACATCTGAAGTTGGATCTGGAATTTGTCTATCTTCATGGTCTACATTTAATAGACTTATATTAACATATTGTGGCAGATTATTGTCTTGTTTACGGATAATTAAATAGTAAAAAAGAAGAACTAATGATGCCAGAAGGCCCCATAAAGGATCCACCAATCCATGTATAAATGACAAAGCAGGTACCAAAGTCTCCAGTAATTAGTATTGTTAGCCGATTGATAAATGCAATAATGTTTACTAGAAGAAATACTATCGGGTATAACAATAAAGGCAAGACTATTAAGGCTTTTTTTTGTAAATAGCTGAGAACGTAATCGACCAACTATGGCTATAATTAGACCAACAATAACAGCCATTAACAAAAGTACTGACATATACCAAAGAAATGCTTGCAAAATGTATCCAGTCACAAACCGATCTCCATTTTGATCGCACACTTTGATCCAACACCATTCACCAGACACTCCATATCCTTGAATAGATGGTAAAAATGGTATCCACACAAACAGTAATGGTATAAGAAATGTTGCTGAGGAGTACACAATACATTCACGGTTTTTTGTCCTGAAAACACAGTGACACTGCTGAAGAAATTTGAGAATCTTCACTTTTCTTAGAACATGGCCACTGGTAAACTGTAAACAAAAGTTTGAAGATCATGAATAATGTTATTAATATTAATGTCCAACTGAAGTACTCTACAAAAAAAGCAACAACCTCACAGCCTTTGACAGAAAGTGAATTATTCAAGTTATAAAAAGTCGAACCCATTGAAACACAGTTGCCAAGGAATACAAAAAACGCAGCGACCAGAAAAACACAAAATAAGACGATGATTTGAAGTGTCCCACTGGCTATTGCGGCCGTTAATTCGACGACACATCAATGTCACCAGAGAAATTATTGCTACACCACATGATAAAGTGGAAATAGACGCAGTGCTGATTCTCAAGATATTAATTTCCAGTAGATAGTCCTCATTTAGATAAGAACAGACAGTACTGTTTTGTTTCATTAATGTCGGCCATCATAACATTAAACACACCCTCTTTTAATAATCCACATAAGTAAAAATGTCCTTCATTTTTTTCATGATTAAAATTTGAGAAAGTCCATTCATTGTGTTGCAGGAAAGTTCTTGCATTTGTCTTGTTAAATACTATTCTTTGGTACCAACTAAGGGTCCTGTAATTTACTCTTTTCTTATTTAGTCAGTAATACATGTTTACCTTTCTTTGCCCTGCAAGCTAGTAATTCTTTAAATTTTATAGTTTTCTCTTCATCCTTTTGCTGTTGAATGTAAACAGCACGAACAGAGGGTTCTCTTCATTAAAGCAAAACTGATTATAGATTGTACACTTAATTAGGATGTACCTTTGAGGAGTTTCTTCACCATCACTACTTTTCCATTTCTAGAACTCTTATATTTCTCTTACTTTTAATCTGTTCTTCATCCGATGCATCAAACATAGTTGCTTGATATCTTTTAGAAGATGATAATTGTATTAAACTATCATTATTTGAAATAGTCAATTTATTTGTACATGTCCCATCATCGTCGGAATCTTCTAAAATTACCCTTCTCACAGATATCTTCCTCTTTAGCTTTAATTTACTTGTAGATGCTTTATTTTTTATGAAAATTTGATCACTGTCATCTATGAAGTCATCTTCATAATAATCCAAATCTCTGTCCATGTTGTATGAATTATAACTAGATATGAACAAACACTGTTACATCAAGTAAATCTGTAATAACAATAATAATGATGATAGATTACACTTTAGTGAAGTCATTGGTTCTCTTCATTCTCTTCAGTGAAGGCGTATAGTTCTGCTCCTCTTCACTGGAGCTGGTGCTTTCTAGATAATAATATGCATATGAGATGAAGGTTTGAGTTGATCTTGCCATTTTTCAATTTTAGCAGCCAATCTTCTCTTCCTCAACTCTTTTCTTCGTTCAGTGCTGCTGATTTTCTTGAACTCTAACCGATCAGACCTTCTAGGTGTATTTGTTTCAGATTCATCGAGAACTGCCTCCATAGTATCAATATTCAATGAACCGCCCCTTGTAATTAATTTTTATTGTTTAAAGTATCAGCATTATTGGGTGAGTTTCAGACGACACGCCAGTGTTTGTGGTTCACATATGGTCTCCATTGTATTAGCATTGTTATCAGAGAAGTGGCCACTGTTGTAGTGGCTGGATCTCACCCCTTCAGAAGCGATCGACTGAGCAGTCATTTCTTTTCTGATGGCCAACTGCTTTCCTTCTCTGGTCTTAAGAATTAAAGAGAGCAGACATAGTGAAGGAAGAGATTGGCCTGTACCAGTGGATGTTAACTTTAGAATGGTTTTGGTAAGTTGTTAATTGAACACCATGGTGGAGATTGGTAGGACCAGCAAAGCTGTAAACGATTTTAATCTACTTACTTTTCAGGATGTTGTTGCACAGATACTACCCAGTATTGACCCTTTACCAACTTCATTTGAATGTACGTAATACACAGAGTCATATTATAATGATTATTCTTTCATTAGATGATGATGAAGATGGAGATTCAATAACTGTGTGTAGCGATGAAGAATTAAGTGCACTGTTGACTTATGTAAGTTAGTTGATCATTTCATAATTATCATATCACTGTTCATGTTTTTATAGTGTCAGTGGCATTCACATCAGTATGGTATGATGGCCACTCCTATTTGTATTTATCCAAAGGGTATAGTACAATCACTTTTTTGACATTAATTATTAATTCTATTACAGTTAAAAGGAGACGAAACACCTTAAATTGGAGGTTATTGAAATTATTCTTATAATCTTAGTGTGTGTTTCCATTTTTAGGTGAACACTAAAGCAGTTCCTACTTCTGGTGCCATTTCAAATCCTAGCAGTGGTGACAGTAGATTAAGTATATCTTATAGAAGACCAGATGAACAAGCCCTCATTAGTTTATTGTCAGGTGGACAGGTAGTGTATGTTGTGTCATATTATTATAACATCTCTTTGTTTTAGATCACACCCCAGGACTTACACTACTTAGAGATCCTTGGTCATGGAAGTGGAGGTACTGTTTATAGGTAAGTGTCTATAATATTGATATTAGTTGTTTTACTCTGTTATCTCAGGACATTTCATACTCCCATCTAAGGTTATAATGGCAGTTAAGGTATTCTCAGCTGCTAGTAAAAGTATAATCAGTTATACATATTACATAGGTATTACCATTGGATGCTACTCCTGATGAACAGAAGCAAATAATGTCGGAATTAGAAATATTACATAAGGTAAATTGTTAATGGACATCATTATTATTTCAACTGTATTATTACAATAGTGCATATTCTCCCATAATTTGAAAATATTTTACGGAGCCAAAATATTTGTGAATCTCATGATCATAAACTTTATTTGAAACTAAAAGGATTTATTGATTGACCCATTTTAGATATAGAAAAACAATTTTGCTATTATCAACACAATCTATGTGCACAGCTTAAATACTTATCAAAAATTTTTGAACATAATTTTGATAAACATAAACACCTTCAATCACTTCAGTTGCACTTTCAAAAAATCAACTAGTCTTTTTCTCTTTCATAGTGTGACTCAAAGTACATAATTGGTTTTTACGGAGCTTTCTTCCAAGAGAATAGGTAAGATATATTGTTTCAACATCTTTCCTATATACATGTGAGCCTATTGTTATTTGTCTTATTTGGAATGATAGTGTGTGTGGACTAAG
The DNA here is from genome assembly GCF_016097555.1 of Gigantopelta aegis. Taxonomy (NCBI): domain Eukaryota; kingdom Metazoa; phylum Mollusca; class Gastropoda; order Neomphalida; family Peltospiridae; genus Gigantopelta; species Gigantopelta aegis. The sequence continues at coordinate 21,068 of NW_024532831.1, forward strand.
AACTAACATTGATTGTTCATATTTTTTGTAATAGAATATCAATATGTACTGAGTATATGGATGGAGGCTCTTTAGATCATTATGGAGCTATACCAGAGCCTATACTTGGCAAAATAGCTGTAGGAGTAAGTGGGCACTATTACTATTTTGTAATTTTGGTTGTTGACTACATTGTAGATTGTAAAAGGTTTGAGTTATTTGTGGAATATGAAAATCATGCACAGAGGTAATGTCACATCAATTTGGAATGTTTATGTGATCAGCTGCTTACCTTCTCTAGATATTAAACCTTCTAATACCCTTGTAAATACTCAAGGGCACATAAAACTCTGTGACTTTGGAGTTAGTGTACAGGTATTACATTATTGCTATGTTTGGTTGTTGACATTACAAGTGACACTGTATATCAAAGTATATGAGTTAGTGCACAAATTGTTTATTCGTTATGCTAAAATAAAAGATTGGTCATAGCTGATTTTTATAATGAATGATAATGTTATAGTTGTTGTCAATATTTGTAAAGTATTGGCTAAATGAGTGAGATTATTATTAGAACTATTACAGTATATAAGCTTCATGTTGTCTTGATGTAAGAGAATGGAATAGTAAATGATTTGTTTGTCTGAGATAATAAGGATATTAGAAACTCCACGGTCACAGTTCTGCAAAATACTTTAAATAATAATGTCGTCATCTATAAAATGGTTTATATTTTAATTCTGCTTATGCAGAAGTTATTATAGACAATATACTTTGCAGGTACAATATACTTAATTGGTGAAGTTGTCTTTTTGCTATTTTTTGTTGGCTATAGTATAGATAACCAATGGGGGTGAATGGACATTGTTAAGAACCATACTATTTCCAATATTGAAAAATATTGCAATACAATATTTTTGAGTGATTTTCTATCTATTTTAGTTGCTCACTTCATTGACCACGACGTTTATTGGAACTAATGCGTACATGGCTGTAAGTTCAGCTAAGGAACATGTATTGAATGCCTTCTTTTTTATATTAGCCTGAAAGAATCTTAGGAGGAGAATATGGGGTACATTCTGAAATATGGAGTTTAGGAGTCTCATTGCTAGAGGTATAAATAGTAGCACTACATTTTGTGCAAGATCTTTCCTATTAAATAGATGGCCTTAGGGCGGTTTCCCTACTTAACAGTAAGCCTATCTAATCCTTATTCTTTTTCCTTTGTATTGTAAACAAATTTAGGAGGCTGCAAGATCTGTGACAACCCTCATGGTAAGACATTGATGGAGATAGTTCTAACCTGTTATTGTCTTTTCTGTTTAGCCATTTGATCTTCTACAATGTATTTGTGAATGAAGTAAGTAGGAACTTATGTGAAATGATCTGTCTTCACATTCTTAAAGAAACCTCCAACACTTCCAGCTGACAGATTTTCACCTCAACTTATAGACTTTACTTCACAATGGTTAGTATAGTAAGAATGTCTTCCGTGCTCTAAACTTATCATATCCTGTTGGATTTAATTTACTTCCTTGCATGCAACATGTGGCAGACACCTCTAACTTTTGGGGTCACATATGTATGTACTATGTATGTATGTCTACATGCTTCTATTGTTGTTTGGACAATTAAAAGGGAAGAGTAAAACAAAACCTCTATTACTTTTCATTAACAATGGGTGTGGCTTTTAGTATTACAATGAATTCAAATATACCAGTAACTCTTATAAGAGATGTTCAAATCTTTTTCATGGGTTTGCTTCTCTACTTTAAGCATGTCCATAGCTTCATTAAATCTCTCACAATATTAGGAAAATTCCACTATTTAAACTATAAAATCTTTTTCAAATAATTAATAGAGGATTTTACAATTATATTGTAATTATACAGTTATTTTCACTACATACCAATGCAAAGATTATTAGACCACATGTGTATACATTTTATGCCTGTTTCCACCAATTTATAAAATTTAGAATTATAACTATGCAAAGAAAATTGACGTATAGTAAAGGCAAGTTTGTATTTTCTCAATAATCATTCAACATCACTTTAGTCTCCTTTGTCATCTAGACACTGTAATTCAATAAAGCATGTTGTATGTATGAAATATAAAAATACATGTTAACATACCAAAGTCTATTTTTTGCTACATTCTTAAGCCTATACTGTTTCACTGATAACTAAACTTATGAGGTTTATGGATTAAAAATATTCTACTTTGACAGTTTTACAGAAAATTCCCTAGAACTCGTCCTGGAATTGATGTGGCTACTTGTAAGTTTCTTTACTCATTATGTTTCTATCTTTTTACATGTTCAGAAAACATTCGTTTTTACTATTACATGAAAAATTGTGAAGAGACAATTTCAAGCTGGGTGACAAGAGCTATGGAACATATACGTATAATGAAACGATTTCCTTCAGATGTACACTAGCATCTTCTTCTTCTTCACACATCTGTTTGGTCTGGCCATAGTGGAAGAACGGGTACATTCAGGGACCGGGATAGTTCCTAAATTAGGTCACTCATCATCATATTTTATCAGTATTGAATTCATGGAAACACCAGTAATAACCTATTTGTTGTTTTCATAATTTTTGTTAGTTCTATATGTCTTTGCATGTTCTCAGATTTATTTTTACTGAATAAAAAAACTACTTCAAAAGTGACAATAGTTTCATGGCATCCTCAGATGTTAGGCTGTGTGGTACACGACCCATATTAGGTACCTGTTTAGTTTCACCTACTCCCAATTTGCGTACTAAATATCTCAATATACTGTTTTTTTTTACTACTAAAAAATACTATGGTAGTATTATCATCATAATAAGAGTATATATATGGTGGCTATTAATTCATTGTTGTACTAGCTGTGACATTACTATATACTCTTGTATCTTTTAATATTAATTAGTGAGTGAAGTGGGGGTAGGTAAACAGGGACATCGCCATTAGAAGTTACAAACGCCTCTCACAGTGACCAACTCCAGAAAACATCCCAGCATACTGTTTGTTAATTAATTTAGTGTGAAGTAGTTCGTGAATAATAACTACAATAATTATTATTTACTAAACATGTAATTCTAATTAATGCGCGCTTGGATAACCTTAACAAGTGGTCTGAGTTCTGAAGATATCAGAAGAGGTAGGACCTACTATACAAATGGAACTTCAGGAAGCTGTTTTGGTTGAAGGGGATTACCATGGTGAACAGCCACAAAATAATACTCTAGTAAAGTTGCGACATACACGCCCGTATTGGGCATACCTGTTTGACAATCTATATCAGGCCATCGATGAGATCTTTTGCACTTGTGAAGCAGATGAGAGTATTATTGAATGCCAGGTAAGTTTTATGTTTCATATGTTTGTATATTTTTGACATAGAAAGATCTCATATTTTAGTCTCCTGCACCTTTACAATAAATAAGCATGATCTATCATTGGACAGCAGTTTTTAGTTATAATCATTAGGGTGATGTGTGCCAGGATGTGGGATGGGTGTTTGCCATATCCTTCTTTGACTTGAAGTCGACTACAAGATGGACTTTTCACAACAGTAGTGCATGATTTAGTCACATGCTCCGATCATAATTGTTATATGCACAGTTTGTATTAACTTGTATTAAAGGATTGATTCAGTGTACCAGCTTTTATTATAGAAACACTTGTACTAATACTCCCATATTATGTAGTTGATGCAAAGTACATTATCCTATATTCACTTTTACTATCTCCAGTATACTAACTATTGGAGACATGTTTACCTGATGTGTGAAACTATTGATTGTAGTTACCTATTTTACCTTGAAATCTCATCTAAATATCTTTTAGAAAACTACATGGAATCCATTATCATGATACCTGAAAGTATTTTGAATGATTTTTTCCATTTTCATTGTGTGTAAATATATAAAATGCGCATGCGTGCACATATACTTCTACAATAGGAGAACAGACTCTTGCATGTAGGAAGAGGGGAGTCTGGGATTATATTTATGACAGTACAGCAAATAATCAAGGGTACATGTTTACCAAATTATTATTCTTTTGCCTTTACTCTTAAATAAAATGTTCAGTCAACTCTATAAATTATATATTATTGTGTGTAGACTGGAGATAATAGATTTCTCTAGTAATCTCAATTAATGTATCGCCTCCTGGTTATTTTTTAGATGCAATCTACATTGTATATGAAATTTTAAAAAGATTTAGAAACCAGGTTATAATTCCCAAACCATTGTAAGATTGCTTTGATGATGATGCTAGTGCATATAAATAAGAGCAAGTTGTTTTGTTAGTATTTATGCTTGAGTGCTGCCTGGCACATATGTATGCCAGACAGTTTAAAACTCTCTGAAACTAATTTTTAGGCCATCTGTTTGCAAGGATGGTTATGCCTTACCATTTATTGAGTGTGTACCTGTGTCTGTGTCTGCACTTATAGAGTGCATAGTTTTAAATCTGCAAAATCATAAATAACCATTTCTTGGCTTCTTCCTTTACCATCTTGTTTATGTGCTGTTGCTTTTTTCTTAATTAGAAGTGATAATGACCTTAGAAGTCTGTAAAAAGGATTTTGAAGGTCTTATTAAAAGAATAGAAGTCCAAAATGTATGACAACAGTGGAGAAGATGAACAGGTTAAGTTGATAATAGTAGTCACTGCAGAGACACTAGAAAAAATTGAACATTTAAGCTATGTGTCTTAAAATTTCATCAATGTATAAGAAATTTTAGACTCTGAAAAATATTAAGCTTGTTGAGTGTTATAACAATTTGTCTGTTCAACAGGTCATTCCACTTTATAAAATACATTAATATTCACTCAACTATACTTTATTTAAAACTTCATAGAAACCCATTATATTTTCCTTCAAATTTAAGATTGTGGATCATTTCGTTATTAGTAGTAGTACCCATGTTACATTGTCCTTATCACTCCTTTTACTTTTCTATCTCATAACAATGAATTCACAGTGTGCGTGATTTTGATAGCTTGATCTTCATACTATCATTGATGTATAGCTTTAGAAATAGCAAATGCTACACACAGCTTTTACTCCTTTTTGATTGATACCCTTAATTAAATGTATACTGTCACCATTGGAATAGATATTAGAGTGATATTTGATCTCTTTAGACCATCTAGCGTGGCCTGGAAGTTCGTAAGTCACCTAGCAAATCTAGACAAACCACCTCATTGGTATACTTTAAGGAGCAACCAGACACTGCAAAGAAGTACTCTGAAAATGCAATTTCATTGGACCAAGTCAGTGATGAAGTGCCACTTGGACAGAGTCAGAACAATGATGTGTAAATTGTACCAGAATCTATTCGGTGGCAAAGGCGAAGGAACTTCTCATTCATTTGGTGAGGAAGGTGAGCACACCAATTTTGATGTGTTTTATAGGCACACATTATCAGTATACGTGAATTTATTGAATAGAATATCTGAATTTTTTCAGGAAGAGCTGGAGAACCACTACTAAAATTAATTGTTATTCAGGCTCCCAATTGGTCATATTGAGAAGTGTGATTCTGGAGGATACATACATCAATCAGCAAAATCAACTGACCAGTCTGATCTCTATGACTTTCGCTGATCAGTTTCCACCAAACCTCGGGAAAGTAGATCACAGGCAGGTACATGTGTATAAGTGTGCATTTTTATGCATCTTAACAAACATTACTCAAAAGTTGCAATTAATTTAGTTTGTATTACTTAAAACTATTATTTGGGTTGTTTCTAACCTTTTTTCAAAAAAATCATGGCTTGAAAACTCTCTTAACCCATGTTAAGCAGTTTATGTGCACATTTATCACCAGGTTATATTATAGATATGTATGGGAAAAGTAAGTTCCAATAATTACTTTGGTGTTGTATGTCTTTCTCAAATAATGCTTATTGTTTGCATTTTTATTGTAGAGTTGTGCAGTGCATCAAAAACTGTCATCACCTTGCGTAAACGTTCATTGTGTGAATCTATTAAAAATCTTAGAAGAGAAGCAAGTCAAAGCACAACTGGTTTCGAGACAAAATGCAAGAAGAGAGAGCTCAGAGATCTAAAGTCATATCACAGAAGGTACAGTTAGATTTGTCTCACTGGAAACAATTTTGCTGAAATTGAATAAAATATAAACAAAAAAAGAGCTTTTTTAACTTTGGAGGTATCTTCATTCTTGTCAGTCATGCTTGGGGAATTCAATTACTGAGAATTATGATGATATTAACTTCTAACATTCCATGTTAAGGGTACTGTAGGACATTGTGTTATCTTGTATTGAATAGGACTAGATTCCCTGACAATTTTGTCTCCCAAGTATTCTATTTAAGTTAAGTTTTAACATTGAGTCAGCTGTTTTATTCAATTTAATATTGTAATTATAGAAATTAGAATTGTCTACTTTCATTAATATTTATGTCATAGTTCTTCCAAAAATTTGTACTTCTATTTTCATGTATAATTATTAATTTTTATAAATTTGCACGCTTTCACTTTTTTCTAAATTTTTTTTTTACTTTAAAAGGTATTATTTAATCACATGCATCTAATTGGCAATAGTATGCACTAAATATAATAGCATCATAACAGATTGAATGGACAAGAAGAATATAATTGAAAAAATCACACGATAATTGTTTTTTGGAAAATACTGACTTTCCAGTGAAATACTGACTTGAGCTATAAAGATTATATAGTTAGTAGCAATGTCAATGGAAGAGTAATAGGTAGAGACATGGTAGAAAAACACGAGAGCCTGGCTAGCAAGAACTTCAAGCACTGTCACTCACACCACATCATTGTTACTGCTCATGATTAGGGTTAATGGATTCATTAGTTGCTATGTGCGTTAGTGGTTAATGGATGCAGTTTAATTAATTAATCCCTCTTGCAAAGTCACAACAACAAACAATGAAAAGAAGCATACCATATAGATAAACACCGTGGTCCCAAAATGATTTATAGGGCCACCTGACACACTGCATGTGTCTGGCAAAGAAAGTAAGTAAAAATTATCTTGTGTACAGCTACCAAGTGATATTTCTCTTATCAAGACCCTTAAAGTCTGCAATATGTTTAAATGATTTCATCACTCAGTGCTACTTTTCAATGTTAGTAGGTGTAAACAGCCCCTCTAATTTAATCAAATTATTGTTTCATGAGAAGGAATTCTATTATTCGATTGGCCTATAAAATTTACTCTGATACCTTTTTGTTCTAACATTTTCCTAAACTGTCATGTAATTTTTTTTGCGCTGTGTGGTAATTTTTTATGTGTGTATTATATACCGTAAGGGTACAAATTTTCGAGGGTTTAAATTTTCGTTGTTTTTAAATTTTGCCTTTTTTATTTAAATTTCGTGGGTATTAATTTTCATGTTTATGGGGGTGTGAAGTATTAATAATGGGTGTGGTATAGACACGAGTTGGTGATCACAAGCATGATTTTTTGCGAAATATGGGTACCTATTCCTATAAATCCATGGTGAGAAGGTACCATATTTACAAGAAAATCTGGGAGGGCAGTTGACAGAGAAGTACTTCAGACAGTAATAAAAGAGAAAGAAGTGACCGACATGAATCCCTTTGCATGATATGCGTGGGTGGAATAAAAAGTAAATTTCATCGATAAAACAACAACCACGGAATACAGCGAAATTAAATCCCCCACGAAAATTTTATACCTTATGGTCTATATATATATATTTGTTTGACTGTTTTATTGTATGTCATATGCAGTTACCAGGTATCATGTTAATTTCATTTCTGTTGTTAGATTAGTGGGGTACCGACCAATCTCAGAATACTAAAACCATGGGGAGCGTAAAGAGGCTATGGAAGTGCGTTTTGGTTAAGGCTGTAAAACTAAGAGAAAACACATTTCAACAAAATGTTCGTAAAGCTCAAGAGGAGGATGCTAAGGTGCTAATATAATGAATAGTTATAATGTCTACAATTTTTACAAACCAGAGTATGATTATGTTGTTGATGTTGCAGTAGCATACAGAAATTTGTGGACTGGCTCAAATTTTGATGAATATACCCTATGTAAAATAATTCAGTCAAAGTTATAATGGCCTTGTGTATGGCTCAAGGAAGCCTTAAACATGATTTTGGGGATAATTCCATTTTTTTTGCACCAAAATTAATATCAGAACATAAATAATAAATACCTAGAATGGATGTACATCTCTGCACACGCCTCTTACCCTTTTTTACTTAGGTCAATGAAATTGCTTTCATTAATTCGTTGGAGGCCCAAAACAAGAAAATTGAAGTGTTGGAACGACATCAGGTATGACAGACATATTACTTGTATTGTATTTTATTTTTACCTGACATGTGTGCTTTGACATTTGTGAACATATTGAGCTATTGTTACACTTTATGCAGAAAATAATATCAATAACATTATCAATAGGAGATGAAGCTCGATTACAAGACAGAGAGGTATGATATATTGTGTATTATAATTAAGGCAGTCATTTTTCATAATGCAACAATAATAGATAATGTACGATATGTTATGCTATATATTCACAATGGTCTCTGTGATATATTGAACTGAAAGTGAAAGACTAGTAATTTATGATTATATGCTGTTATCCATCATCCAAATGGGAAGCAGTGCATTGCCAATATGAAGATGGATAGTGCTCTCCTTTCTTTCTGACTAGAAGGCTCTTAGCGATTGGAATTTTCATTTCAACTGGTGTATCTGCTTTGTATCATTTATTTGAGTGTTGGAAAAATAAAATCAGTAATCTAAGCAGGTAGCCACTCAGTTAGACACCATTTTGTTAATAAAATAGTTTTCTGATAGTCTTGATAGTGCGGTAAACTCAACCTAGGTTGAATGCTGGAATGCCAAAGTTTTTTGATCACTCACACTTATAAATATATGTACATACTTGTACCACTTTTGATTAAATGCTTAAAGCACATTAAATTGATTGGTTGTGATATGCATTAGCAGTTTAGCAGATGTATACTCATCTCGATGATTTTCATGTATGTACAAGAACAATAGAAATGGATGTACCAACATCACATGATCCTAACAATGGTGGTACTATCTGACTGTCTTTGCATGGTAGGTAGTCTGTGAATGATTTATATGATCTTATCTTTTATCTTTATTTAAAAGACAATGCTTAATACTTATTTGCATGTACTTTGTTTCAGTTTAATTCATTTTAATTGTCAGTCAGGTACACTTAAACATATATATGAATTGCTCGCAGTATTACTCATTTCTTTATTCTTCACTAATTGATTTATTTGTTGTGTGTTTTTAAGGGAGGAACGGCTTAAGAAAAAGGTGAAAAACCTAGCTAAAGAGAGGCTGCTCATGTAATTACCATGTGTATAACGAGCTTAATGTTTGCTTACTACTTTCTTTTTAGGAACGTAGAAAAGCTATAGAAGCTGAGAGGCAAGCTAAACTATTGGAAACTAGATGCAAACGCCGTGAACAGGTTTTTTAGCATTTTCTATTAGTTTGTGTAATACATTTAACTTAGAAGCTAAAATTGAACAAATGAAAGCTCTGAGAGAAAAGGGCGTGAGGAAGCTGCAAGTATGTAGGTTTAATGGATTGTGTGCAGTCTTTGGCTTGTATTCACTTAGAGAAACTGAAAAACGACTTGAAGCTCGGAGAGCTTGGTTTACTTTTTCTGCTGAAGAGCTAGAGAAGAAGATACAACTTAAGGTTACTATTCATTTTTCAACATATTGATTGCCTTGTTAGTTTACTACCAGAGATCGTTTATTGCTTAAATTGCTTGAGATGTGTTGGTTGCTATGACATTTGAGTGTTTAACAAATGTATTCAATTTGACATCACAATGTTTCTAAGTATACGATCCAATTCAGTGCTTGTGTAAATATGTGTATTTTACCCTCTCCCCTATTAGCATGATGAATCATCCAAAAGATATGATCAATTATTAGAACAAAAGAAAGAAAAGGCTGTGTGTCAACGTCACTGTGTCGTAATTCTTCAAGTGATTATGCTCCAAGAGTTGAAGCATACCAAAAGAAGAAATGGTGCCTTGTCTGCCATGTCAAGGTACATACAAAACTTACATTAATTCTTTCATGTGTTCTTTGCCAACTAGATTGTATCAGAGGTATATTTAATGAGTCACTTAAGAGGAAAAAAAACATCGGGAATCCCTTCAAATGAAATGTCTTTTCAGAACAAGTTAGAAAGTATCTTTCTGCTTATGATGTTAGTGGTTCTTCCAGTTTGACCCTTTGTCTGTTCTAGTACTCGCTCCAGAAGAAGTGCAGACTCAGACAGTTAGTGTGGAGGTGCAAGAAGGTTGAAGGCTAGTAAGAAAAGAGCTAAAGGCTAGTCAGCGTATGGCAGCTAGGATGAGGGGAACACAAAGCTCCTTGTTTACAAAGTGGAACACTACTTCAAAGTATCATTCTAGGTGAATTTTTGAAGATTAATTTTATGATTTATATATATTTTTAAAAGGTTCATTAAGTTGATTAAAGATGTCAATCGATTGCTGGATTGTTTTAATGTCCATGAGATATGGGGACTCACATCATGTTAATCAAATGAGAAGGTGCTTGGAGAACTAAATCGGATTTTCATAACAAAAGGTTTGTAGAGATGTTGTCTATTCACACAAAGTAACAAATAAAATTTCATTCCTATGTGACATTGCATCGTCTCTCTTGTTAGAAAGAGAAAGACCAGACATTGTTTTGTCAGCTTGGGGGCTTAGCCTCTCTTTCTCAATTACTTCTATGTTATGTTGATAAATGCTCACTTCTTGAACCAAAAAAATTAAGCACCTTACCAAGCAGGTTTGTTACCATTAGTATGAACTAGGCTGATTGTTCTAACTTAACTTTTTGTTATATCAAAGATAGGATTTGCTTCAGGAGTTTATGAAATGAGAAAAGAAGCACCCTTTTTATTGTTTATCACTCAATATTCATATGTAGCTTGTCCATTCCATATTTGGAAGTTTTATTGCAACAATAGACATGTACACATGACTATTTTACAACCAGTTGTTGTAGACTTCCTAATATGGTAAGTGGAAGAGAAATTGAATTATATGCAACTACATGGACATGTACTATTGAGTTAGGTGTTCCTTTCTCTCATTTTATTGGGTTCCTGTTTGTTTGATATTAGACCTCAACTCGTACTTGTAGTGGAGTAGTTTGTTTAGCCACATGACATCACTACTGATGTAGTGCATACTTGAATTGTTGAGGTAATGTGTGAATATTAAGAGTAGCTCTAAAATATATTAAAGGTAACTTAAGAAATTGTAACAGACACAGGTAATTGTTAATTGTAGCAACAATTAGGCACTTTAACTATTCTTTGTTCACATGTCACCAATCCACTGTGTAAAGCTCTAACCCTTTGATGTCATTATTATGTCCTGTGTTAAGTGCTGTAACAACATTCTCATTTCTTAGACCTCTTCTCTTGACCTTGAAGATAATGGAAGTTGTATGCAGTGATCATAGTCCCAATTCACAGTACTTTGTCTTGTCAAATAAATTTTCACCCCTTGTTGATCTCATTCTCGCTTTTTATAGGTCTCTGAAATCTCTTGTCAAAAGGATGTTAACAAATGAGGCAACAATTTATGGAATCAGATATTAAACGTATTAATATGTGTGGTTCAGTGTTTAGTTTAATGGCTGTCATCATTAGCAATGCAGTACAGGAACCATTGGATCATTTAGTAATAAAGGATTGTATCAGGTTAGACCTACACATGTACCAGTGATTAGAATATTGTTTATTTGGATTATCTCTTGTTTTGTATGCATAATATTGTCCTTTTGGTACTAGTTATGAACATCTGGGAAAAGTGTAAGCACTCTGTCTCTTAACTGTAATGGCTGTCACCATCTGTGTGCATCAAAGGTGTTGCCAGTCAATGGTTGTTCTATGACTGTTAGGGTGGGGTGTCCAATGGTACATTTGGCCAGAAGGGTGGATACATACTTCACTCAATGTAAATTTTGTAATCTTGAAAGACCCTTCTAACGCACAAAGACCATAAACCATTCAATTAGTCAGTTCAAATGATTGCTGTGTAACAACAATGAAAATAAAAAAAATGTTTATACATGCACATCCTGTACTTTCAATGATGAGAAGATGTGTACCTACTAACACCTTAGACTAATAATAGTTTACTGTCGTTGAAAGCATACTACCCGTTTACTTGTCAACTTTCATATGTTTGTTGTTATGACTTTCTGTGTAAGCAACCTGGGTTGGGTATAGTGCAAGAATGCTTGATGATATCACATCAGGTGATCACAAATAATGTCAATTTTTACTTCTTGTTAGGACACAAGAAGTTGAACCTTAAGATGAGAAATTGGGAGCATTGGTAGCTAAACAAAGACCAATGATACATGTATCTTTAAAGTAGTACTCTCCTCTTGTTTAAGATTTGGGAAGTTGAGATAACCAACAAAATCCCCAAAATGAGAGTGAGCATAATAGTTTTAGACATGTGTACTTGTTGAATTCTATGTATAAATGTTATTGTACTTAACATGTATTCAAATGTTAAAAGCTTCCTAAATGCTCAGACATTTACATTTTAGAAAAATTGTTTCATCATCTTTTGACTGCAAGTGTCTTTCTAGTAGAGTAACTATAGTCAAAGTGATGCAATGAATGTGTTTATAATGTTTAAAGGAATGGTTGTAGGTTATGACTCACTAATTCATGTAGCATCACACTAATATGTCCTGTTTTGATAAAATGAGCCCCTCTGTCTCATCATGGAAACTATAAACAAAAGATAATGTTACAATATTCCTCATTCTATCACACTATAGTTATAGCGTCTGTTCCAGTTCTCATTGATCAACTTGCTGAAATATTTCGTACAATTACTGGGCCATTTGAGGACTCAGCCATGGCATATCTTGTACTCTCTGGTTTAAATATGCTCACAGCATTCACAGCTAGTCTACATTTTGAGTAAGAAGACAAATGTTTTCCAAATTGTTTATTAAGGTTATCATTATTGAACCCAAGGATCAGATATAAAGTGCACACATTTTATCAATTTTAACAACTTTGAAAGAGATACAAAGAGAGTATAGATCATATGAACCTCAAAGCCTACTAATTAAAGTCTGCACTTTGATCTTGCCCATACTTTATGTAGGAGTTCTCATGTTCTGGTGAAGTTACTTCAGAAGTCATTTTAGGTGCTTCTTTAGATAAAAGTCTAAGCTTTGTTTTAACATAATTAGTTTCCCAAACAGAGCCTTAGTTTGTGATTTACACATAGAAGTTACTGTTATTATTATTAATTGTAGGCTTGAGTAGGGCATATGTGAGGAATATGTGCTTGACATGTTATGTACTTTAGGTGTAACTTCTTTCCCTTTTTTTTTTGGAGGGTATCATGTGTCCTCTGCTCATGAATTGTGAATTATGCTTCGTTAACTTGTCTGGTAGACTCTTTTATTGTCCTTTCTATTTATTTAGTGTAAAGGATGTTTTTACAGTGAAGCCTGATGACTCAACTCAATTGGTGTGTGTTTTGAGACAAACAGAGCTTGGAGGTATTAATTATGCTATGCATGCACACTGTTTGTTTAAAATGCTGCTAGCAGTAGTGAAACAAAGCACACTTACTTGTCTTTAATGTAGGTATTCTTTCTCTTGTGTATGCTCTCCTTCTTCATGATGGTCCTTCCTCGTCACTCATCCATCCACCATCTTTCCATTGCACATTTTATCAATCACAACTGCTGCTATTCGCGTTCTTAATAACACAGCTATATTAGCTCTAAGAGTTGTGCAGGTAATATATATACTGTTTTGTAATTGTTCATTCTGTATGCATAATGAAATATGTGTGTCAGAATCTTATCTCATAGAACTGCCTAGGAGAAGAAGGGATATCACTGGAATTACGTCATGTCCTCAGTTACTTGTTATGGTAAGTATCCTGCCTGTCAATATGCATATGTAAAACACTATCTGAGTGTTTTTAATACTTTGCTAATTTGGACAACTTTAATGGAGCCATTAAGTTTTGTGTGTATAAATAAAAGGACTAACAGAGAGAGATTGAAGTTGATAGGGCTCTAATAGTGGACTCACAACAAATGTTACCATAACGTTATATTAAGCCAGCTGTGTTATGTTATCCAACATTAGCTAGATGCTAGTTCAGGTGGTGGCAAGCCCAATGTGCAAACACGTATATAACATAGATTTTTAAATCAATTGAATGGATGGACAAAGTGACTTTGTTTGCATACATGCTAGCATCATTGTTCTCTTTTGCTGTTTGCTAGTATTTTATACTTGTATTGTTCATAAAACTGTATTCCAAGCTGGTTTAATATATTAACTAAATGGTTGTTGGAAGCCGTTTAAGTTGTTCTTCCTTACCAAATACTATGTGTAGCTTCTCTGGAGCCTTTAGTCTGTAATATGACACTAGACGGGATATTTAATTGAATAAAGTACAGTATACCAACCACTAAACCCTATTACTCAAGTAGTTCACCTTGAAAATATTGCCATAATAAAGTTGTCCACATCAACGTTTGACCTATCATAAACTTAGCTTTTCTTGTACAGTTTCCAAATATAAAATACAAAATTACTCAAATAACACTTTTGTTCATGTAGTGTACATATCCAATTAGTATCTTTTATTATGTTAGCTGTGTATTTCACTTTAAAAACTAGAAAGTACTTAATTATTCTAGTAGTATTAACTATATCTACGTTGATTGATCACAAATATTGTACGTAACAAAGAAACTTTGATTTTATAAATCAACTTTAATAGCTTATCTTTGAATGCATACTATCTTTTTACCATACTTTGCTAATCAGGATCTTCTTTATTTATTTGTTTATTATGGTATCAAATGTTAGTAGACTGGTAATGGTGTCTCATGTACCTTAACATGAGATCAACAAGAAAAATACAGCAAATGTTGTGTAGGTGTGTTGTCTTTGCATGTCTCTGTAGGTATGCACTACCACAAACTATGTTCCTTGTAGAATTATTGTAGTAGGAAATTTGAATCATCTAAGTTATTTTCAGTAATATATTTGATCTGTTTATTTAAGCACACCGTGTGTATCAGTTCGTGCAAAACACTTCCCTAGATAATGTTAAAGAAATATGTTATAGATATGAAACTGTGAGTAGGAGGTCTGTTGATATGGGGAAGCTAGTAACTATGTTTTGTGCAAGTCAACATGACAACAAACTTGAGCTTTCATGTTTATACTACCTTATTATATTCACATTTACATTGAATTTGTTTAACTAGGTATGCACCAATCATAAACACGAAACAGCTGTTACATGAAGTGATTCTTGCTATTGGTTACTTTAGTGTTCTCCATGTGGAAAACCAGGTAGTTACTTTGTATTTGGTAAGTAGTTTGTCACTTGTACTACATTATGTTTGAGTAGTTAATGTTTACTCTACTACCAGGAAGAATAACAGGTTGTTAGGAAGTTAAGAATGATTATGTGTAAAACTGTTGTTGTGTTAATTTGTGTTGATGTCATACCACAATACCATCTCGTGTAGATGTTTCTTTTAGCTGGTCGGAGCCCTACTCTTCTTCAGTTGCTATGTGGTTTACCTTTTCAGTACTTCAGTGACCCAAAGTTAGTCAAACATAGATAGAGATTAACATATTTTTTAGTTTAGCAAAACTTCTTTATCCTACTCTCATATCAGCATGCTATGATGTCAAGACAATAAGGGATGTGTTGGAATTAGATGTTAATTCTCAACTCATTTGTGTTTATCTTCAGGTAAATGTTAGTGGTGATATTTTTGTAATTGTAACATTAATTCTAAAGAATGAGATGTTTGAAGCAGAATCTAAAAGTGAAGAAGGTATTATGCAATGTTTTATTTAATGATGTGTGTGCATGCTATCTTGACTTAGGCACTGCAGTTCAAGATTTCTTTTCACTGGAAGTATCGTTTCCCACAGTCACATTGGCAATCAGCTCTAATGTTCTTTCAACAGACAAACCTTCCATCTTGTCATCTAATAATAACACTTATTATTATTATATTATTATTATATTATTATTATTATTATTATTATTATTACTGATCTTGTTAATTTTGTTGTGCAATAAGGCATTTTCTCAATCTCCTCCACATGACGCTTTGTAGTTATGCATGTGTACATGCATGGAGCTATAGGCTATAAAATGCCTGGCAAGAGTTGCCAAGATCGAAGCGGTTTGGAGAACTTGTCAGTTTGAAAGATGATGGAGTGCGAAAATAAGAATGTAAATTCCATTGCAATAATGCTGGTAAGATTTTCATTGACAGTTATCAATGCTACTTGCGTCAACTGCGTGTATTATATCACTTGTATTACATGCGCGATTCCCTAGTTAGTCGCTCTTTCGTTTATAGTACTACATTAAATATTACTTACAATAATCGGTGGAAGTAGTGCACGAACTAATCTGCTACGTATACTTATGTTTGTACTATATTTGAAGATATCCTTTTCATTGGTAGTGGACACTATGACTGATTATACGTCTCCACGAATTTGTCATGGCTGCAAGTCATCTATAGAAGATGACTTTTCACGACATGTTTCACCAAATTTGGAATGGCATGTTTCATGTCTAATATGTTGTGAGTGTCAAGAGTTTATGGATGAAAACTGTGAAAACTTGTTTCATAAAAGATGGCAGACCATACTGTCGTGCTGATTACATCAGGTAATTTGTTTGTTGTGACCAAGGTGTATGGTTGTGACCAATATTGCATTTATTAAGAAAGGTATCCATCCCTATGAATGTTATATTTCTCAAAATTAATTTTTTTTTCAAATGTACATAGACACTATGATAATAGAGCAACATGTTCAACCTTAATATACTTCTATGGGTATATTATTAAAAAGTCTATGTTGAGAACGTGACGTAATGCAGTTTGGTCATTTGCTCAGGAGTGATAAGTTGTACAACACCTTGTTTTAATGTGTGCCAACTACTGTTCCTTAGCATAACAGGCTTGTCAACTGCATACTATTTTGTCATTTAGACTTGTATTGTGAAACTAAGGTCATTTGATAAAACTTTCACCTTTGCCCACTGTGGCTAAAGTGCCACTACATTATGAATTCCTCAGGTTATGAGAGGTTGCCTCTCTCCTCCTCATGTTCTTTGTGCCTTGCCCATTTAGCTTTAGGCTAATGGATTGTTTGAATGCTCTTGTGAAGTGTGGCATTGTCATCCCCTCCATCCTTTTAATTGACTAAATCAACTTTCTTCACTTTTTTTTAACTTGCAGGCTGTTTGGTATCTATTGCACAAAATGTTCTGAATGCATTAATGCTAACACACTTGGTATGAGGGCCAAGCACCAGGTAAGAGACTTATGTTAGCTTAGATGCCTTTCATGGCTTGGTTTTCTAATGCTAGAAGGTTGTGGAGATCAAAGATATTAATATCTATGATGACGATAGCTTATGGTAGTGTAAAATAAATTTAAGGTAGTTTTCCCTGTTTTCTTAGTCAAACTAGCGTTATATGTCACAACACCTACACAGAGCTCATTTGCTAAATAATGGCTTCCAGTGTATTGACTTGTTGTTCTTTTGTCCTTGTATGGACACACACATATATACATGAGTACTCATTAACATTAGAGAGTGTTAGATTCCTTAGTTGACTCAACTTTGGCTTAGCAATTATCATTATACCATAATTATATTATTGTACTCCTAGACTATATGTTTTGTATATCAACATAGCATGTATTAATCATTGGTGTGTAAAGTCTTTACTCAGACATAATATTTAAATTGGTTGGTTTGTTTTCCAAAAGTTTAAAATGTTTCAATTTTCCAATTCTTCAGATCTTCCATGTTGATTGCTTCCGTTGTGTTGTATGTGAAAAACAGCTGCATTCAGGAGAGCAGTTTGGATTAGCTAATGGAAAGCTTTACTGTAAGACTGACTTTGAAGCTTTACCAAATGATGCTATTGACACTGCTGCTGAAGGTATTGCATTCATTAACCTGATTGTGAAAGATAAAGAGAATAGAATGAGGGGGAGAGTACTTCATGGTTAAGTCTGTCATGGGTTAATGAAGTCATAGCAAGGGGTGAAGATGTACTTGTTTTGAAACCACAATAGTTGCTTTAACAATACTACAGTAATACAGTTGTGCTAATACTAGACTCATATATACTATTTTTGGTGTCTTAATGGCTATAAGTTGCTTCTAGTAGAGTGCTAGTTTTCTGATACCTTTTTAAACAAACTGACTTGCTTATTAGATAGATGATGTATAATATTGGTGTGTTATCAACTTGATAAATTTTATGTAACCTAGTGTTGCAAATTCTAATAATAATTGAATCATGTAGTCAAGCTTTCGTGAATACCATGGCTTGTTTTTCCTTATAAGGAATTAGTTGACATGGGTTAAGCATGATGTTGTGTTGTAGCACTTTTGTAACATAATGCTGTATCAATGTTATCCTTGTATGTGTAATGATCACTTTACCATTGCTACATATTAATTTCAATTAGACTTATAAAATTAGCTTAAAGCTCCCTTGCATTGCTATTAATAATTATAAATATTTGGCATAGTTTTATAAAGTTGTAGCCATCTCCATGTCTGTTCTTATAGCTGAATTACTAGACTCTTCAGAGAGTATACTTCAAAATAGTTGTCCTAATACCGTCCAACATCTTCATCATCTTCCATAATCTCATCTTCCTGTCCTGGTATATCCACAACATCTTTTAAAACATCAGACAGAACACGACGGCCTAGTTCTGATCAAAAGCAGCCAAGAATTCGAACTGTGTTAACAGAACAACACACTACAGACATTGAGAAGTGTGTATCAGACAAATCCACGTCCTGATGCTCTCCCTTAAAGAGCAATTATGTGAATTGACAGGCTTATCCCCTCGTGTCATTCGAGTATGGTTTCAAAAACAGGCGGGTGTAAAGACAAGAAAGCTCTTCAAAAAGCTGAAGCTGCTCGTCTTCAATCAGTACATCTGGAGGGAAAGTATGTGGTCACTAAATATATATTTTTAGATAGTTTCACCTTTGAGTCAAATGTAGCCACTAACATCCCTTGAGCTTCCTTTATCATTATATTTATTAAAGACACAGCTATGACTCTGTATGATACACTATTTAGTGTAGGTCAATCTCTATCCGCTACCCACATAATGTTGTTTAGTTGTACACAATGCCACCCTTCTCATAATAAAATTGGTAGTTTTGAAGAAATGAAAACAATCTGTCTCACACACATGCATAGTACAATGTGCAATGACAAGAATTATTACTGAACATTGATTTATATCTGTATTCTATAAAGGTCTTACCTATGACACCTCAGACCCCAATAACACCAGATAGCATGACTCAGGTTCTCCACATGGTGGTATGCAAGCATTTACATATCCTTTACCAGCATATGACCATTGTAACAACACCCACTCTACCACCTACACCATCTCACACTGTGTGTCTCCAATTGTGTCATATCAGCACAATCCAGTATGGGCATCACCCACTGAGACTATCTCTCCTTTTGATCATACAGTGGATTTTTCTTCTCCAATTCCTATTGTAAGTAATACATAACTGTAAGGAATCATAAAGTTATATGAGTTGCACCATTATGGTCATTTTTATTTGTTGTATATTATTAACCTTTTGTCGCTTAAAGTATGGGTGGACTGTCATAATATTTGCTTTAGTCTGCATGTGTCTGTATGGTTACCATGCAATGGACTTCAAACAGCTTTAACTTAGCCACAACTATGGACTTCGGTGGAAAGACGGCAAAAGTTCAGCATTATAAATTAGTTCTAAATACAGGCAAGGCAGAAGAGTTGTTTGGGTCAATGAAAGTATTGTTTATACAAAATTCAAGTTCAGTCTGGGAATTTTCTTTTTAAAAGTTTCTTTCTGAAGTTATGGCAAATGGACTCACCTTGACTGTTTTCTTTGTCAACAGTTGTAGCAATAAGTAGATACATCTTGAAAGAGTTTTGCTATTACGAGACACTGCTATAGTAAGCATTACAAAAAGCTACCTTAAGTTTACTGTTAATTGCATGCACTAAGTTTAGTGAATTTAGGGAATATTGTAGTAATTGCTAAAATGTGTAAAATACAGTTTTTTAAATAATAAAATTAGATAAACAGGTTTGTATTTGAAAAATTGGTAAACTTTATGAGTATTACATCAACATTTTTCTAAATGCTAAATTTGATAGACATAATTAATAGTAAGGTAATAGTATATATAAGTCTATAAAGTATGTGGATTAACAAAAGAACAGAGTCTTAAAGAACTGTACATGCGCTCTCAGTGACATACTCATTATGGTTAATGTTTGAACACCATCTTTTTTTGCATTAAGTATCCTTATACTTTAATTTTCTGTTGCCTACATAAGTTATCATGCAATGGCAGCATGACAATGACAAAGAAACATCACTCAATGTACTCAGCTGCTACTATAGTAAGGGTTCTGGACTGGACTGCTTTTCGTTATCAAAACAAAAGATCTGCTACATGCACAATATCATGAAGTTAAGTAGTGAAGTGACAAATATGATTGTTTTTGAAGTATAACTTTTTCTGCCTGGCATGCAGGCTATCCTCAGATTGTTTTTAGACCACATCATATGTATATTTACATTATATACATACATACATACATATATATATATATATATATATATATATATATATATATATATATATATATATATATATATCTATATATATATATCGTTTTGTTGTGTTGTTGTAATGCCTGCACATTGACTGGCGAATCATATATCAGCAACAAATTTAATTTATTACCATTAGCACTCAAAAATTGAGGTTAACTATTCAAATTCTATAAATTTTAAAAGTAACTTCATTATGTCAGTATTCTCTGTTACTAAATATGTTAGAATTTTTTGAATTGGAAAAATGGCAGTAGAAACTTGTGAATTCAAAAATTGTTCTGTCATGGTTAGATATATAATAAAGTGACATTTTTTTTTTGGGGGGGGGGGGGGAGTTCCCACATGTTATGTGCAAAAGTACATGTCTGGTGTCCATAAAATTAAGTAACCAGTGTTTGTTGGTATTGGATGTTTTAAACATTTTGTATTATTGTATTTATACTGTGGTTTGTTATGTTTTGCTTACTTTGTTTTTTCTTCTCAATAGTCAACTGAACACCAAACATTCGTTTATTCTAATGCACAGTCACACATCCCCCCGGCAAACTTCTGTGACTCACTTCTCCTTCTGATGGTCTCAACTTGGTACTAATAGAGAATAATTGTTGTAATAGTAGCCAGGTGAACCTGTTTGTTATTGTGCTTAACAATTTTATAGTGTGTCCTCCACACTAAATCAAAATTACTGTTGCAATATTCATTATCACTATTTATGATTTTCTTTCGCACTCCAGTTTTGTTTCTGTTATAATTAATCATGCATTAAGAGCTACCCAACCATTTTCTTCTTATGTAACAAAGTTGTTGTCTATTAAATATTGTAAACAATACCATACTGCATGTATAATTTACATATGATATTGTGTAAAGACAATTTACAGATGTATTACCTGATGCAGACATGCTGTTTGGTGTCCCCTTAATGGATAGCTTTAGTCTGGCAAGACCAGCTCCTTTGCTTCGAGAGGAAGGGTCTGGTTGCACATGCTTTGTACAGTTGTCCCCTTCACCATTATTCTGGTGAAACCACAAACTATTTGAACCTGTGTATGTGACTAACAGACCCTTCCTCTCTAAGCAAGGCCAACCTTGCCAGAACTAGGGTAGCTTCTAGTGAATTGGGCCGAGAGTGAACCCCAATAATAAGGGGAGGTGGGGTAGTAAACCATAGTGTGGTCAACCATCATTTCTTTATACTCTATTTAAATAAAAAAAATTGAACTTCCTCAAAATTTGAAGTTATAGGCATTAGGCACAGTTAACGGCTCTATAGGAGTTATGCCGGGTTTGCCTACCAAATACATAAGTGCCTATGGATACGGTAATTTCTAATTAAACAAACGTTGCGAATTTACAAATTACTACTGACCGAAAGGGATGAAAAGATCTAAGTAATGGTGAAGGATTTTTAAGGTAAATGATTAAAATAATGTACAATTCAATATTAAGGAAATTAAAGATTAAAGATTTCAAAAGTTAATGCGTTGAGACATGCCTGCTACATATTCTGATAAAGAAGTACATTACTGTTAAATCTTTCTTTGAGTTCTTAATGTGTTGATCTTTCTCTATATAGCTTTCTTTTTCTGACGAGGTTGACGTGCACGTACTACAAGCTGCTGTATTGAAATCTCTGTGCTGATTTCTCTCTGAAATACCTCAACATATTCAAAGATGTTTGGATGGGATTGCCAACTACTCGCCATAGACGATTGTGCCAACCTTCCAAGTGATTGTTTGTCCGTGGTCTTCAGTCTCATACAAGTTTCACTCTGCTGTATGGAATGTTCCAACTATCACGTGGTTTCGAAATACCTAATAAATTCATGGATTCTTGGTAACTCTGGAGTATCTTTTATTCCTTGCCATGCCAGAGGAACGAAATGAATGGGAACAAAAGCAAGAGCTGCTGTTCTACATACAAATGACTTTAGTTGATCGGTTATTTTCCTTGTATTGGATTTCCAGAAGAATGTTTGAATTTTCTCATAATCGCCTGGCAGAAATGATAACAACATCTTATGTAGATGTTGGAAAATTCATTGTACTGCTTGTTTGATTTGCAAGTTCAAAGTCAGCAACGACAGTCTCAGGTTCAAATTGTAGTTGTAGATTTTGACCTTCTCTTATATGATATGAAACAGTCTGTTGTGAGTAGCCCTAGATTTATTTGGCAAGAAAGCATATAAACTAGTGGGTGTTGCTTACCTTTTTAAATGCATGAATGGAAAGATTTCATAAAAGAGCTTCGGGTGCATCTGGAAGTCCCCATCAATGTAGATTGTATCACCTTCACAAGTATCTTTATGTTAGTTCTGTCACTTCTTGAACCTGGTTATATTTAAATAACTGGTAACTGGGCACCAAAACTGAAACCTACTTGGTTTACTGAATAGTTTTTGAAACAAAAAAATCTATACAGTCAACAAAAAATGAAAGAAAAAACTTTAATCAGTTTTAGCTCGTTTGTAAGATAGAGATGGATTGGGAAGATTATCATGCAAAAAAAGTTTCTCAACATTTTCAGGATTGAGTGCTGCTTTCGCTTTGCTGTGACAGATTTGCAGCAGTGCTGAATAGGTGTTCTGATGGGACAGAGGTTGCAAATATTCCCAGTATTTTCTCGCCATCGGCTTGGTTGGGATATGACTGATGATGTGACTTCCACCATTTAATTGAACTCTCCCTCAGCTCTAATTCAGGCTCAGACTTGTAACAACTTACTTTCCTCACAGCCAACACTAGTTCATTAAATGACACAGAAATGGAAGAATCTGTATTTTGCAACTGAAACTGTATCTCCAAGAATCTATTTAACCCGCAACATTTTACTTAGGCAAAGGATTTGTAGGTTCACTTGGTTCTTCATCAATAATTTCAGTTTCTGAAGCAGCTGAAGTACTGATTGTTGTGGACTGTATGATGTAACCAGTGACAATTTCTTTGACAATGCCATTACAGTTGCTTCTTGCTCTTCTGCAGGAGGTGAGTAAGACTCTTAAAGTGTGGGTCCAATAGTGCAGCCTTGTTCATCAACATATGAACATCAGGATCACTATACCGCGTCTCCATATCACTAAAAACAATTGCTTAACAGTACGAATAGCAGCAGAAAAACTAGTAGGATCAGTTTCAAGCTTCTTTATTTAAGCAAAAAGGGGTCCCAACGCAGCTAAGGTAGGATATTTCTCCGCACTAAGGTAAGTTGAAAAATCTTAAAAGGCTCTAAAAACCTCACACATCTTCTATTAATCTCCACTCATCTGGGGTGTGCTCCAAATGGACAACATCTCTGTGGTTGAATAGTACAGCTTGATATAGCTGGCTGTTGCTCACATAATCTTTTCACCATGTGATAAACCGAATTCTACCTATGTGGTACTGCTTGAGGAATATACATAACTTGATAAGAGAGAGAAAAATAAAACTCACAATGCTGATATGTATATGTATAGAGTCAACACCATGCCAAAAAATTATATGTATATACCTGAATCAACTTATGACTATATAACTCTAGCATATCCTGTTTTCTTTCCAATTCTTCGTGGTAGGGTCGGGACTTATTGAAGTGTTTGATAGAGCTGAGCAGTATTGGAAATTTTTCTCTCGATATTGCATACGATATTAAAATTGCGGTTCAACTAAATACCTTTTAAAATAAAGAGCCAAGCAAAAAGAATACAAACAACTTTGCTTTTAATAACCAATTGAATCCTGCTAACTAAATAGCTATAAGAACAATTTAATCCACATTCTTTGCAAGAAACATCAAGCGTTGCACATGCTCTGGTTGGTAGTGACAATCTTTCCTTCTTTACTGAACATCCCTTTCTGATGCCACAATTGACACGCACACACGCAAGTATTTTCTCATTGTTGACAATAAGGGAATTCGACTTGCTTCGGCCTTCCACCACTCCAATGGCACTTGTCAATGTGAAGCCATGGGTACTGTATGTACATTTCTATTTCTTACATAACTCTCTCTGATTGAGACATGGTTACTGAATTTGAGAAAGAAACGTTGTTCCAGAAATCTTGCTGAACTTTCCCTTTTGGCAGCAGGAGGATCACTATCATCTCTGATGAACCTATGGGATCTAACTCAATCACCACAGCTTCCAGCTCAGAGATCACTTGTTTAACTGGTTCATCTTCAAGACTATACAACTTGCTTTGAATATCGCCGGTCAACAAAGGAACACTTAGTGGCTAGAAGAAGATCTACATCAGTTTGCAAATACCTTTTTAAAGATCAGTTTCAATTCTACCTTTTTATTTCCTTTGTAGCATGTTTATCATCTTTATCCCTTCATTCAACATAGTTGTATTACAATACATTTAACAGAGGCTTAATAGCAGACTAGTGACATGCTTCTCTCCACTTCAGAAGTCAGTTAGCTATCCTGAAGAGGTTCAGTAAACTTGAATATGGCCTCCATTACATCTAAATCCTGCCAGATGAGAAGTTTTACGATCTTGTCCCAAGACAAGCTTTCCCTACCTGCTTCCTGTTGTTTCCAAAATCCGAGACCATGTCTGCTATTGATCCCCATCTAGTTGACATATCGCTTTCAATTTCTTTGTAGGAAGATGATTTCTGCTCTTGTGTAAATCATAATTCTCGGTTTCCTTTTTCGTTTCCAACTTATGAAAAATGAGGCCACAATCTTTCTGCAAAGACAAACAAACACAGTCAATTCGAGGGTCAGATATCTCCATCCTTTGTTAATGCGGGTAATTCATTCACTATATTGCAATACTGTTTTCATAACCATTGTTTTCACACCTACATAGCTTTACATTTAATAGAAAGTCAAGTTCAAGCCCATTTTCTCTAAATCTTTGGGACAACTGTCTGGGTCGATCTTTCGGTGCCGAAAAAGGACCATTTACTCTCTTTCATTAGTTGCCTTTTTGCTTGAGATGACCTCTTTTACTTCTCTTCTTTATCAAATAATGTTCAGCAACTTTTCAAACTCACATTTAAGAAGATCTCCAAGAGAAAGGCCTCACGACCAAAATCCTTGTCTTTCATCGTCGTTTTCTTTATCACTTTCTTCACTTGACATAGTGTCAACTTGAAGTGCTTCAAACCAAACGTTCGCGATGTGTTTTTGACATTAAATTCCATTTTATTCAATATTGTCAATCGCCTTGAGTTTCTGTGTAGTAAAAAACATGGGGACGTTTATCTAAAGTAATAGGTACTATTTACACATGCAAAATGATATCATTGGACTAATTAAGATGTATATATATAGTACTTAAACACAATGAGACTTCATTTATAAAACATATACAGTACATCCTCAGTTATCCGAACAGCTTGGGACTAAGAAATTTGTCTCTGTTCAGATATGTGGAATTTGTTCAATAAATGAATAAGTTATTAATGGTTTATTAATGAAATGATTATGTTAATTTGGTTCATTCAGAAATGAAGTTATAGTTTTTGTTCATTGAAAAATATCTTTTTTTAGCAGCAATGTCTTTCAGAGATAGTAAGACACTTGTGTTACATGGCGTAGCTTCTGGCTGATGTTGTAACCATGTAAGGCATTTGTTAAGCATATCAGCAGCATCTCTGTGACTATGAGGCAAGGTTCATCAACTGTTTTCACTGTCATCATCAGAATCTACTTCTTGTACCTGATCACTACCATTAACAAGGTCTACTATAGCATTATCATCTAAGTGCTAATACCCTTGGTCATGACAACCTGATTCTAACCAATCTGTTATCTCTGTTTCTTCCAAATCTTGACCCAGACTTCTAAAGTCATGTACAAATTCTGAGTTAGCTGGACCATCATCGTCCCCATCGTCCATTGTATCTTCTATAGTTGATGGAATCTTCTAGTTGGCATAGCTTTCTCCAAGATCGACGAATTGTCAATGGCGTTATCTCATTCCAAGAAAGTGCTATCTTTTTCAACTACAACTTTCATGTTGACACTTTTGATGAACTTTCACATATCTGGCTGTTCTTCACTGAGTAAAATATCTCGAAGCAGTGACTTTCGATACCTTCTCTTTAACGATTCTAAAACACCTTGATCCATTTGTTGGATTAATGATGTTATTTAGTGAAGACTAAGCCATTAGCTGACACAAGAAGGTCTTCATCAGGATGAAGCTGCACAGTTATCTAGAATAAGGAGTACCTTGGCTCAAGTCTCATACTCTGCAACTTCATTTGTACATCAGGAACAAAGACATCATGAAACCAAGATAAAAAAAAATCGCTGTGTTCACCCAAGCATTCTTTTGACTCTTGTATGGGACTGGGAGGCTGTTCATTGCATCCCTTTAAAGCACCTTGAATAAGCTGATTTACCAATGACAAGAAGTGGAAGTTTAATGCTTCCAGTGACATTTCCACAGGCATTAACTGTTATTCATTCCTTAGCTTTTTTCTACAGTCTGCTCTTTTTTAAAAATGTGAGGCCAAGATTTTTCAGGGAAGGTAGACGATATTGCAATCCAGTCTCATCACAATTGAAGATTGGTGATGACTGTAGCCTTCAATCATTTGACTAAAATGATGTTGAAAGTCACAGGCGGTAACAAAAGTCAGCTGAGGCTTGTTCTCCTTGGATTGACACAGTTTTTTAAACCATGCCATTTAGAGAATCTCCACTGGAAACCAGTGCTTGCTGTAAACGTTTGGGTTGAATCAGAAAGTCGCTCGAATAATATCTTTGCCCTTTTTGAAGCAAAACACCACTTTTACAGGGATATTCAGCTCCCTTCGTTGTCTAAACCAAATATATAGTGCTTCATCTAGTTTTTTCATATTCTCCTATCTTCATAACCTTAAAAGTTGCTTTTTTGAACCCCATCTCAACAGTCTTGGTTTAAATTTTTCTAGTTTTTGATGCATTCCTTTTGATATCGGCCACTATTGATGTCCAATTCCATACCTTTCCAATATAACTGTATAAGATGCTCCAGTTTTTATAGACTCCAGAATTTCAAGTTTTTTCCTCAATTGTTAAAAACAACTTTCTTTGTCTTAGTGACTTTCTCCATTGTCTAACAAGTTAATAATTAATTAACACGTGATTACGCATGCGCAGTAAACCAAAGCAGTCATTCGGATAATTGAGGGTTCTGATAAGTGAGTATTTGGATAACTGAGGATGTACTGTAGTACAATTTATATGTAATAGCTAGTTTACATATTATAAAGCAGCATACTCTGGTTTTTCTTTCATGTCTCTTTCTTTCTTATGGCATTACCTCTCCTCAGGGCTGATGCTGCTCACACTTACTGCAATAAAAATGATATGCAGCACCTAGAAACAAATGTATATACTGTAAACTCCAATTATGTAACTGTGATAACTGAAAGTGTACTGACTGATATACAGCTGGTTGTATTGCCTCTTATCATACTGATAGAATAGTTGTACAAACAAATACATGTATAACATTCTACATAGACAAGCAAGGAAACAGCAAAAAGAGCTAATATATATATATACTACAATCAGCCACATGACAAGTAAAAAGTATATGTAGAGTAAACAGATGATTCAAGCTAAGTCACAGATAATAACATACCAGAGATATCCTCATTGAGAATTCTGCATTTAGTGCCTTCACCTCTTATTTTCAATGCAATTGTAAGTTTTGCTAATGAGACAAAGGGTAAAATATTAAAGAAAGAAGACAAAACTAACCTTTTGCTAATTAGCCACCATCAAAGGATTCATCTTCATTTAAAAGGATGTTGTAAACTCGTTTTGTCTCTTGGGCAAAGTGATATATATAAATCAATAAAAAGGGGATTTTACAACTTACTAACCGCTTTGGGTATTTCTTTAGCCTTCTTCACAGATTTTAGATTCTTCTGTCCAGTAAAGCAACCGGATTCAAAGGAGTGTATCTTTTCTTTTATAATGGCAATTTCTGTCTCTTGTGAATCTATTTGTGTTATGATGGCAGTTAATAGTTCATGTTTTTCTTAACTGCTCAAGTATCATGTGCATTGGTTCTTGAATGCCTGTCTTTTATCAGGTCCAGGGTGATTGCTGACTAGTGTGGTAGCTGGTAATAGCTGATGAGGCTGCACTCTTCGTCTGGAGTGTTAGCACTGTTGGCATGGTTCTTTATCTAAATAGGGGAAATAATAGCATCACACTAATACAGTAATTATCACTCACACATCATTGATAACAATTGCCTTTATAATGTACCTTGACTTATTCTTGAAGAGTGTGAAGAGTTAATAGTGGAAATTAGAGAGGAACCATGATTTAGTTGAAGATAAAGGAGTTGATTGTGGAAGAGATAGCACTGCTAACGTCTCGGATGTTTTCATTTCACTTTCCAGTAGATCACTTATTTGTTCCAATTCTGATGTTTGTTTTTGTTCCTTATTTTTCCCTGAGCTTGAAACTGAAGATTGCCTACGAGAGTGTGTAGATGGAGGTGTTAAAATTCTACTAGTTGATCCGCTTGATGAAAATGATGTCTTAGCATAGTCTAGGATGTTCTTTTGTGTGGAAATGATTTAACACAGTTGACTTGTTAGCATTTTGGTGCTATAGCAGCGGTCTCCTCTTCAGAACTGGAGCTACAACTAGTCTGTAGAACGCATGCTTTTATGCTCCATGTCATGTTTAAAAAATGGAGAATTCAAAGCAGGGTGGTCATCGTCGTCTATTCAGAGTAATCGCTCATCTTAGAGACTAACTCTAAAATGGAGGGTACGTTTTTTACCAAATTTTGTCTGAAGTATAACGTAATTTCCTTTCCATATTTTATAGAGGAAACACCTGAACTTCCTCTGATGTCATCTTTCTCCACACACAGTACTTTTGAACAAAAACTTTTTACTTCCTTCAAAGAAATGGCCCCCACCATGATATGATTGAAGAAGGTGTATTAGGTAAGCTGTAGTGATGTGCCCTCAAAGAGTTTCTACATACTAGCTACTGACTTGCTCATTTGAAATCACCGATTAACAGTAATGAATGGCAACTATGTCTACCTATATGATACATATGGTTTTCTGCTATTCAATATTATTTGTTCTTATTATAGAGGAACATTGGGATGAAGGTGATAATGACAGTGATGTTGAAGAGGAAAGGAGCGAAGGACCAGAGCAGCCAATATCATTGAACATAACATTAAGTGAAAAAACTACACTCCAGCAACTACTTTATCTACTTGGATTGTTATATTTCTTCTTCACCTACAATGGAAGTACTACTTACCAGGGACAATGCCATTGATGATTTGTTCAAGTTTATGTCTGAAGTATTCAAAATGATGAAACCGTACTCAACTTTCAACTCATACCAACTTCACTGTATAAGGCTAAAAAGTGACTATTACCAATATACATCAAACAACACATCATACTATGTATGCCCAGACCGTATGACTGTCCATGAACATGCTACCTGCTCACATTCAGGTGTAAAACTGTAAGTGCTCAAACAAGCAATTTCCAACCATCCATTAGAACGCTTCATAAACCATGTGATACTCCTGTTAAAGACCGTGTCTTCTTCATCAGGCAAGCATATTTTCTATCCAATAAAAGTGTATTGCTACTACCCTTTAAAGGAAATATATTCAACAAATATTTCTTTGCCCCGTTTTCATAGATTTATGTAGCATTGGATCAATATCACAAGACGCTTCCTTAACTGATGTTTTATGATGATGAAAATATGGAAACAGTTCATGAACGTTAAACACGAACTGTCATTAAACGCAATTGCTCTTATGCTTATCATAGATTGGTTTAGACCATTCAAGCATCTTATGTACTCATTGGGTGTATATACCTGACAATTATGAACTTACCACATTCACATCGTTTCAAAAAGGAGAATGTTTTTAACTGTCGGAATATTACCTGGACCTCATGAGCCTAAACAACACATGAATTCATTCTTAGACCCACTTGTTTCTGAGCTAGTTGAATTACAGATTGGAGTACCTACGACAGTTTCTTCAATCAATTTCAACATCTGAATTCCCTATAAGGTGTCTACTTTTATCTGTAGCATGTGACCGACCTGCTGCTAGGAAAGTTTGTGGATTCCTGTCACCTGCTGCCAAACATGGCTGCCGAAATGCTTTAAAGAGTTTCCAGGTAAACCTGGTCAGATGGATTGTTCTGGCTTCGAAAGATCATTATGGTCTAAAAGCACAATTCAAGAACATTGTCAAAATGTTCAATTGGCACTTCAAGCTAATACTCAAAAAAAGAGATCAATTGGAAAATTTGTTTGGATGGTTGCTATTAATCTTTACTCAAGCTTTCTACTTTGATCCTATTCAAATGCTCGCAACAGATCCTATGCATAATCTGTTTTTGGGTACAACTAATAAAATGTTGGAAATATGGCAGGACCAAGGTTTCTTACATAGACACCATTTTGAGCAAATTCAGAGCTGTGTGAATCCCATTATTGTTCCATCTGATATTGGCATCTGATATCCGTCCTCATGTTGCTTTAGCTTATTGGGATATAGCAGTTTTTTGACCCTTTCCCACTCCTTTGTATAACACATGGGAATCTAATAATACCTTTTGTCCTGTTAAAATTCATCATTTTGCTTTGATTAGTTTCAGCTTCGAAGTGTCGTACATGTTGATAGCAGTTTGCTCATGGTATCTTTCCCATTCAGAAGTGGCAAAATGTGGTAAACCAGTACAGCTGTGGTGCGCTGAGAAGTTTTGAACATCCTGATTATTATTGCTTCATTCCTATTAACTTTATAAACCACCGCTGTGCTTTTTCTAAAATATTTACTAATGGCAAATGTTTTCTTTCAGTTATACCACTTATTGAATAGTATATTTACTATATATATGATTCCTTATGTTATTCACATAATTTTGAAATCTTAATTTGCTCAACATACATTTACTAATTATTTCTCACATATCCTTCCAAACTAAATGTCAGGTATCCTCAAACGTTTATGTAACTCCTCATTGGTCGTACTTTTGGCACATTGTAGATGACAAATTGTTGAACTATCATTTACTAACCAACATCACACATTTTCTTATATAGGATACTTGCAGAAAATGTTCATGATAGTTTAGACTGAACTATCCTGCATGTAACCAATAGAATAAATTCTTAGGATAGTTCACCCTTTCTTCTTGTGTAAGTGAAAAGTAGCCATCACCAGCCTGCAATGTCCATATATCTGTGGTTAGATTAACAAACTCCTCCGCACAACAATCCATGTACATTACGTTTCAGCTCTGTGTATTTGCGATCAATAATCTCCATCATGGTCTTCCTACATGGCACAACAAAATGAGGTTCAGCCACTTGCATAAGCTTTAGGAACCCGTGACCACCCACAACACTCACTGGCCTAAGATCCAGTGTACTGAAGTCAGCCACAGCATCTGTTAGCTGTGTAGCACTAACAGAATTAGGTGGAAACTTCACTGGTTTCGTTTGAAGGAACACAAGCATTGATGACAGAGACTCTGTGAAGAGCTGATCAAATACAGGATGATGTTTCGCTTTTAAATGAGTCTTTAAATTTTTATTTCCACCACCATGCACTACTTTGAGATACACAACTTGCAAACAGCTCGACACCTTTAACTATCTTTCTCTTTTCATAAATAGGAAAACCAAAGCACTTCCATACGACTGACGTTCTGCTAGACAGCGAAACATTGTAGAAGACAGTTGATCATTGCCATGTTTACACATGTGTAGATTGAAATGCGCATACGCAGTTATTCGGTTTTCTCAAATTTCAACTGAAAAATCACAATAACCAAATATTAAACATTAATACGTAACCAGTTCACAAGTTACTGTCTGTTGCAAGCATGACTATTTTGTCTTCTCCAGAACCATCTTCAGGAATGATTCGCCAGATGCTGTTTTCGTCCATTCTCCTGAGAAAATGTACTTGAGCTTGTACTGCTTGTAGAGCAGGGAAGTCTCTTATGATGGTCTCATATAAAGATGTTTTGATTTGCTCAAAAGTTGGCATCTTTGAAGACAACACCTCTTCCTTATTTGACATTGCTGCTATCCCTTGTATCTTCTCATGATATAAAGTTGGTATTTGGCTTACAGTCTCTTTAGCGCTTTCTTTAGTTCAACGACTATCTTTTCTACTTCAATAGCAGCCTAATCTCCTGGATTATTATGGTCTTTTTTGTGTTGTGATAGTATTGTCCTGTTAGTGACCCTGTACATTCTCTGTTGAACTGAAATTTATGTATTTTGTATTTATATATGCATTTTGCTAAACTCATCAAAGTATTTTTTTGGTTGGTGCATAATTGATCATAAGAGTCAATAGACCTTACGGATTTAGGTAAGTCTTGCAACTCCCTTTGTGTATTTTACAACAAGATTTAATGAAATTTTTTAATGTAATTACAATAAAAATTCAAAAATGTCTATTAATTAGAATTACGGTACCCGCCAGGCGAAACCCGTATATTTCATTAAAATTCGAGCAGGTGAACACAGCGATACCTTCGCAGATATTCTTTAATTAGGATCTTTAATTCTAGCAAAACTCCTTTTCAGGTTGTAATTTCATCCAGGTGGATTTGTGGAAGATGCTTGTAGATACATTACAGAGGTTGCTGTTATACAGATTACAGTGTAGAGGTTTCAAACATACAGGCTGTATTGGTTGCTAGTTTGATTGTATAGGTTACTAACAGATTGAATGTAGATGTTTGTCAAGTGGGGCAGTTTTTATATGACACTAATAAGTATAGGGTAGGCGTGGCTATTATGGGACACTTAAATTGAATTGCAATGTTTACTATAACTGCAATTATTTTTCAAAATTGTATTGTACAATACAGATTGCTCCTCTCTGTCAACTATTTAGGTTATCTGTGTTTGTTAAATTTTGATTCTTATTGCATATAACCAATACCAAACAAACAGAGAATGGGGTGGTGGTAATCATGAGACAGGTAGCCAATTACGACGACACTTGAAATTTCACCCAAAACGTTAATTTTTCACTTCAAGAGTCACAAAATCAAAATCTTCACTTCAAGAGTCTATTTGCATGCTGACTTTTCACAAAAAAAGTTCTGGTATATCTTTCTCATCATACCCGTGGTCACATCCGTCACAGGAGATCCACAGTGTATCACTATCGTACGATTGTCCCACATTTTGGACATCTCAAGTTGGTTTCATCGGAGTCTTTCTTCTACCTCTCTGTCTTCTCACTTTTATCTTCCGTGCTTGTCTTTCGTCTTCTATGCTTCCTCTTTTCTCTTCCGTGGTTCTTCCTTTCTCTTTTGTGCTTCTTTCCGCTGCTCTTCTTCTTTCATTTTCGGTGCTTCTTTCTCTGTCCTGTTTACTCAATAGTCTAAAACTTTCTAAAATCATTGATTATAGTGTTTAGAGAGTTAAGACAGACAACCTGAATAAACTGGTCATTTCTGTTTATTGAATTAATCTCTCTGATCTCCTTAATCTAAGCAGTTTACATTGTGAATTTCACTCAATATCTAAAGCCTAACTACTAAACCGTAAATGATAAGCCCTAAACACTAAAAACTAAAGTCCAAACCCTAAAACTATAAACTAAAACCTAAACCTTTAACCCAACCTAAAGACTTAACCCTAAAGAAAAAACTTAAACGTTAAAACCTAAACCCTAACCTAAACCCTAAAATGAAAACTTAGGCCTAAAACCTAAACTCCCACTGCCATCTTACTGACTGTGGAGTAATTGGTATGAAGGGTTCAAAATAGAAGAAAGGCTTGATAAGAATTTACTGTAAAAGTTAATGAGGCCCAAAAATGATCTCAACACAAATACATTGTTGGGTCTATGTGCATATGTGATTGGGCTGACCTTTTTTCTGTTGGTTTGATCACTACCGTCTTTTGATTCTATAATAACTAATGGTAATTTCTTTTTATCCCCTTCATGGTTTGCCAACACTTCATGAGTTCCAAGATTTTGATCGTCCCACCAGTATATGTCTTCAATTTTACTCCAGCCACATGTAATGGCAGTCTACTCTTCGGGCTCTATACCCTCTTGTAGTCTTTGGGTGTCATCACTGACAGTGATGCTCCTGTGTCAATCTCCATTTCAACCTCTCATACTCAGTTGTCGAAATAACACAGACAAAAACAATGACATAGCCATGTCGTCTAACATCTCCCCATATTCACTAAACTGGGATACTCGTCTCAGCTCAGCTACAAAGGTTGCTACAGTCTCTCCTTTTATACATGTGTTTTTGTCACTTCTATTAAGTCATCCTTCTGTCTACATGTCCATCATCCATCCATTCACCCATCCATCTATTTACATAGTTATTTCAAATTTCCGAGATATGTGTGCTGATAGAATAATACGTAATATAAAATTAAGACAAGTTTTTGTCCATTGTGTGTGGCTTCATTATCAAAAACATTGGGTACATCTTCAGCTGTTAAAGGAGTCTGGATACGAAAAATATTATTTTCCACATACCTGGACAACACTTATTTATAGCTGGAGTAGGTGGAACGCTACAGCATGCGAACATACCCACCTGTTGAATACAACACCCATAATGTTCTATGTATTACATTAATTTATATAATTGAATTATACTTTCTTTGAAGACATTAAGAAACAATTTCTTTACAGTTGAATACTTGCAACTGTCCTCAGAAAGACATTTAAACTTTAATTGGTGTGAACATAAATGAGGAATACGTTTGTAATATATATATATGGTTTATTATAGGTGTGTATGTAGCCACTGCATAATCATGAGCACTTGAAAGGAGTGCATTGGCTGCCAAGAAATTATGAAAATGAGTGAGAAAATGGAAGAAGGCGAAATACCTGAACTCCTATGTATTACTGACCATCAAGGATTTCATGCTGTTTGCTTGAATATGTGGACATTACAAATGTGTGTCTTGCCAAATAACAGCAAGGATATGGGTCTGGCCAACTTTACCATCAGCTATTAATGAGTGGGTGTTATTTGTCTACAAAGATCATGCCAGTATACTGGACATTCTTTTTGCTTCATCTAGACGTTACAGGTACATATTGGATTTAAACATCCTATCTTTAAACTTATTCAATAATACTAAAACATAGGGTAGTATGCTATGTAATTGTTACATTATTGAGGTATATTGTAGAGCATTAATGTATTGTATAATTTAATACTAACATTAAACACAATAAATTTATTTGGCAAATCTGCTTTGTTGCTGACTAATAGCTTCACTTTTGTCAGGATGATCGTAACTAGAGCACAAAGTGGTGGAGGGGTATAAAAAGTAACTAACACATCTTTCAGAT
Source organism: Gigantopelta aegis (assembly GCF_016097555.1). Classification (NCBI taxonomy): domain Eukaryota; kingdom Metazoa; phylum Mollusca; class Gastropoda; order Neomphalida; family Peltospiridae; genus Gigantopelta; species Gigantopelta aegis. Next base: position 57,136 of record NW_024532831.1, read on the forward strand.
GGCTCTTGCAAGTTTTTCAATACCATGGAGAAAAGATTTTTTACATATCCTAGTATAAAAATATACAAATAATTCATTATTGCATGATATATTTTCACATATCTACCATATGTTGGTTTAGTTAACAATTTGCAAAACAATAAAAACCTCCTTTCTTGTATTTTGGAAAAGTGACTGAAAAATGTTCTTCTCCTGACTTGGTTTTAGGCAGTTCCTGTTGCAATTCTCATTATAGTGTAACCAGCAAGTTGAAGCCTGACATAAAATAAAACTCAATTGAAAGTAAAATATAAGTTAATTGAATGAACCTTGTCAGCATTCCATTTGTACTAGAAAGCAGTGCAAAATTTATTATGACACTATGGAATGCTTCAGCAGATGATGTCTGATAATGAGGTTGATATCTTTTTAATGTATGAGCAGAGCCATAGTGTTGGTTATAATATCTGATATCTTCTCACTAGCTTTTGTATCTGAAGTGAAAAAATATTATTATATTGCAACGATTGCTCCAAAGACATAATATACTTACGTGGTTTTAACCATTTCTTCTTGTGAGAATAAAGTTCAAGATGAAGACATTTAGGAAATGTTGACTGTGGGCCCAATACTTATGTATGAAATATGATGTGACCAGTGACAACCACTTTGCTAGTATCATGTCTTCATCTCCATTTTGGTGTTGAAACTGCTGACCAATAAATATGATTAATCATACTTTTGGTCCATTCTCTGACAATTGCACAGTCTTTTTCTTTTGCCAGACTTTCTTACTTTTTTCGAAAACCTTTAAGAGGAAACATTAATAAGACATTGAGAGACACTATAAGTATCATACATACCTTTTGCTATATGCCATAAATTACAGTAATGTTTGGTGTTTGGTAGTTCCTCTCTTAACCACTTGGCAATCTGGAGGTGACGATCAGTTATTCCAGTCTCCCGATTGCCCATTTGATATTCAGAAATGTACAGTTCAACCAAAACCTCTTTTTTCCATGGCGTTTACTGCTTGAAACTTCATTACTTTGTACTAGTTCTATATTACAACCAGATGACTATCCAAATCCATAACAGTATATGAACCAAATTTAGCTGAATATCCCGGACTGTCAGCTTGTCATCCCCTCCAATAGCTAGTTCATGGCCTAGTGTTTTTACATTCCTCCACATAGTTGGCCTGAAACTTACTCCATAATGAAGTTACAGCAGGATGCAAAAATTTTGTTGATGATTGTAGTAGGTCCAGGTTGAAATTGATAAACAGTTAATACTTTTCAGAACACATAGAAATTGACTTGGCAATGCACCAGAGAACAGAATTGAGGCAGAAGTAACAGATTTCCAATTGGAATGTTATTTACAATTGGTTGACTGCTCCGAGTATAAAACATATCCAACAATGGTTACAGCAATGTTTCAATCTTTAAATACGTTCCAATGATACGTTTGGTCACAGAGGAAGTGCAAGCACCACACGAATAACATTTAGGTAAATAGTAAAAGCAGCTTGCTTTCAAAAACTATGTATTTCTGTTCATCCAGAGGTTTAATGCTATAAATGAAGTTATACAATTAATGTATGACCATTGACCAATACAGTTGATACAATGAAACCTTACATCTCATCTGTTTGAACATCGTGCCCTTCTGCTGCTTGTATATTTTCTTCCAAATTGCATTTATTGCTACATATATACAATATGGAGTTTATTATGTCAAAAAAGTGATGTCAACAGTATTAACTAACCTGAACTTTGTGCTAGCTCCTATTGATATCTCTCTGTCTTTAGTGTCAGAACTTCTGTAAAAAAAGAAAAAAAGTTTACTTTACATACAAGCATTTATATTATACTTACTCTTCAGTTGATGGATGATATAATGATTCTTCATCTGATTTTGAATTTATAAGTGTATCAAGTGATTCTGATTCAGTACTGTTCTTATCATCAATTAAAAGGTTACATTGTACAGATACATGACGGTACATAGACAATGTTTGTGTTTCAGTAGATTGACTTTGTATAGTTGTCTGACAGCCTAACATTAACATGTCAATGGACAGCTTTAACACAACTGAAATTACATACCTTTTGATTTCATTTTTTGCTTTTCCTTACTGCTTGATAGTACTATTGAAACTGAATTACAATATGTACATAATCGTAGAAGTATACACTTCAAAAACATGCCTGGTAGAGGATCTGATACAAATGAACATGATTCATATCAGGCTCTTCAGGTAAATTCGAATGTCCCACTCTTAGCTGAGCTAATTCTTCATCTGTAGCCATACTGGACTCACTCTCATCATCAGCCAAATTGGACTCTTCATCTGATACATCTACTAGCATTTTTCACAAACCTAATCAATTCAAACAGTTATAATCCAGTAGTGATAGCTCTTATATATATCTTCAAATTCTCTCTTTTTTTGTAACGTTCATGTCTACATGTTCATTTTGACTTCTTTAAAAATGTGATGCCTCCTTAGTTTGACATTCACTAACTGGTCTCTTGAAGACTTTTGGGATAGCATCAGCTTTCAGTTTCATTCTTTTAGATAACCCTAGGACTAGCAGCAACAACTACATCATGCTGGAAACAGTCTTCAGTAAAGTGGCAACTGCACAAAAATGAGTACTTGGTTGGTCCAAACCACTTGTCCCCGGTTCTCTTTACTTGCTCAGTCCATTTTTTACTGAGTACTTTAGGAATGACAATAGACTCACTCCATCCTTGTTAGTATTACCACAACCGAAAGCAACGCATCTCTTAGGCATTTTCCAATAGTTCACACTTCTTACCAGGTGTCGAATAGTGTTCATCATTTCATCTTGTGATGTTATAATGCGTTTCGCCGATTTAAACTAGTGAGTGAAGTTTGAAATGTAAAACTGCTTAGACTAAAGACTTAAGGAGTCTAACTAAATAAACTGCAAATAACAGGTTATTAAGTTTGTTTGCATTAATGCTCTAAAGTCTTGAACTTAAAGAGTTTAGAAGGTTTAGACTATTAAGTGAAGTTGGCAATGTAAACTGCTTAGACTAAAGGAGTTATAAAAACTAAGTAAATAAATTGCAATTAATAGATTATTAAGTTTGTTTACGTTAACGCTCTAAAGTCTTTATTTTAAAGTGTTTAGAATGTTTAGTATATTGAGTGAACTTTGCAATGTAAACTGCTTAGACTCAAGGACTTAAAGAGACTAAGTCAATAAACTGCTATTAACAGTTTATTAAATTTGGTTTGCATTAGCGCTCTAAAGTCTTTAATTTAAAGAGCTTAGAAGGTTTAGACTACTGAGTAAAGTTTGCAATGTAAAATTGAGTAAAGTTTATAAATGTATACTGATTATACTAAAGGACTTAGAGAGATTAACTAAACAAACTGCAATTAACAGTTTAGTAAGTTGGTTTGCATTAAGACTCTAAACTCTTTAATTTAAAGACTTTGAAAGGTTTAGACTATTATATGAAGTTTGCAACGTAAAATGCTTAGACTAAAGGACTTAAAGAGAATAAGTAATAAACGACAATTAAACAGTTTATTAAGTTGGTTTCCATTAACTCTCTAAAGTCTTTTTTAAAGAGTTTAGAAGGTTTAGACTACTGAGTAAAGTTTGCAATGTAAATTGAGTAAAGTTTATAAAGTATACTGATTAGACTAAAGGACTTTAAAGGGACTAACTAAGCAAACTGCAATTAAATAGTTTAGTAAGATTGTTTGCAATAACGCTCTGAAGTCTTTAATCTAACAGAGTTTAACTTCACGCAATAGTCTAAACCTTCTAAACTCTTTAAAATAAAGACTTTAGAGCGTTCATGCAAACAAACTTAATAAACTGTTAATTGAACTTTATTTAGGTAGTCTCTTTAAGTCCTTTGGTCTAAGCAGTTTACTTTATAAACTTCACTCAGTATCTAAACTATCTAAAGTCTTTAAAATAAAGACTTTAGAAAGTTAATGCAAACCAACTTAATAACCTGTTAATTGTAGTTTATTTACTTATTCCCATTAACTCCTTCAGTCTGAGCAGTTTACATCATAAACTTCACTGATAGGTAGAAAGCTTCTAAGTTTTTAAACTAAAGACTTTATAGCATTAATACAAAACCATCTTACTAACTGATAATTTCAGTTTATTTCCTTATTCTCCTTAACTCCTTTATTCTAAGCAGTTTACTTTATAAACATCACTCTATAGTCTAAAACTGCAAAAGTCTTTAAATTAAAGACTTTTAGAGTGTGAATACAAGCCTACTTAATAAAGTGTTCATTGCAGTTTATTAGTTAGTGCCTTTAAGTCCTTTAGTCTCAGCAGTTTTCTGAATAGTCTAAACCTTCTAAAGTCTTTATATTAATGACTTTAGAGCGTTAATGCAAACAAACTTAATAAACTGTTAATTGTAGTTTATTGAGTTAGTGCCTTTAAGTCCTTTAGTCTCAGCAGTTTTTCTTTATAAACATCCCTCAATAGTCTAAAACTTCTAAAGTCTTTAAATTAAAGACTTCATAGCGTTAATGCAAATCAACCTATTAAACTGTTAATTGCAGTTTATTTAGTTAGTCTCTTTAAGTCCTATACTCTAAGCAGTTTACTTTATAAACTTCACGCAATACTCTAAACATTCTAAACTAGTTAAATTAAAGACTTTCGAGCTTTAATTCAAACCAACTTAACAAGCTGTTTTAAATGCAGTTTATTTAGTTAGTCTCCTTAAGTCCTTTAGTCTGAGCAGTTTACTTTGTAAACTTCACTCAAATAGTCTAAAACATTTTAAAGTCTTTGAATTAAAGACCTTAGAGTGTTAATGCAAGCCAACTTAATAAACTGATAATTGAAGTCTATTTAGTTAGTCCCTTGAAGTCCTTTTGTCTGAGCAGTTTACATTTAAACTTCACTCAATAGTCTAAACCTTCTAAAGTCTTTAAATTAAAGGCTTTAGAGCGTTAATACAAACAACTTAATAAACTGTTATTGCAATTTATTTAGTTAGCCTCTTTAAGTCCTTTAGTCTAAGCAGTTTACTTTATAAAATTCACTTAATAGTCGAAACCTTCTAAAGTCTTTAAATTAAAGACTTTAGAGCGTTAATACAAACAACTTAATGAACTGTTAATTGCAGTATTTTTAGTTAGTTCCTTTAAGTTTTTTAGTCTAAGATGTTTACTATATAAACTTCACTCAATACTCTAAACCTTCAAAAGTCTTTAAATTAAAGACTTTAGAGCGTTAATGCAAACCAATTTAATAAACTCTTAATTGCACTTTATTTAGTTAGTCTCTTTAAGTTCTTTAGAAAAAGCAGTTACTTTACAAACTTTACTGAATAGTCTAAACCTTCTAAAGTCTTTATATTAATGACTTTAGAGCGTTAATGCAAACAAACTTAATAAACTGTTAATTGTAGTTTATTGAGTTAGTCCCTTTAAGTCCTTCAGTTTGAGCAGTTTACTTTATAAACTTCACTAAATAGTGTAACCTCCTAAAGTCTTTAAATTCAAGACTTTAGAGAGTTAATGTACACCAACTTAATTAACTGTTAATTCCTGTATATTTAGTTAGTTACTTTAAGTCCTTTAGACTAAGTAGTTTATTTTATAAACTTTACTCAATAGTCTAAGCCTTCTAACTCTTTAAATTAAATACTTTCAACCGTTAATGCAAACTAACTTAATAAACTGTTTATTACAGTTTATTTCGTTAGTCCTTTTAAGTCCTTTAGTCTAAGCAGTTTAGTTTATAACCTTCACTCATTAGAGTAAACATAGTGAAGTTTTTTAAAATTAATGACTATAGAGCGTTAATTCAAAACCACTTAAGAAACTGTTAATTGCAGTTTATTTAGTTAGTCCCTTTTAGTCCTTAGTCTAAGCAGATTACTTTATAAACTTCATTTAATAGTCTAAACCTTCTAAAGTCTTTAAATAAACACTTTAGAGTGTTAATGCGAACCAATTACTAAAACTGCTAATTGTAGCTCATTTAGTTACTCCCTTTAAGTCCTTTAGTCAAAGCAGTTCAATTTATAAATATCACTCAATAGTCTAAACCTCATAACGTCTTTAAATGAAAACTATAAGGCGTTAATTTAAACCAACTTGATAAACTCTTCATTGTAGCTTATTTAGTTAGTCCCTTTAAGTCCTTTAGTCTGAGCATTTTTTTTTATAAAACTCACTAAATAGTCTAAATCCTTTAAAGTCTGTAAATTAAAGACTTTACAGTGTTGATGTAAACCAAATCAATAAACTGTTAATTGCAGTTTATTTAGTTAGTCTCTGATATCCTTTAGTCTGAGCAGTTTACTTTATAAAATTCACTCAATAGCCTAAACCTTCTAAAGATTTTAAAATAAAGCTTTAGAGCGTTAATGCAAACCAACTTAAAAACTGTTAATTGTTGTTAATTTAGCTAGTCATTTAAGTGCTTTTAATCTCAGCACCTTACTTAATAACTTCACTCAATAGCCAAAACCTTCTAATGTTGTTAAATAAAAAACCTTAGATCGTTAATACAAACCAACTTAATGAGCTGTTAATTGCAGTATTTTTTGTTAGTTCCTTTAAGTTCTTTAGTTTAAGCAGTTAACTTATAAATTTCACTCAATAGTCTAAACATTCTAAAGTCTTTAAATTAAAGATGTTAGAATGTTATTGCAAACCAACTTACAAAATTGTTAATTGCAGTTTATTTAGTTAGTCCCTATAAGGGCTTTAATTTGAGCAGCTTACCTTATAAACTTCACTCAATAGTCTAAACCTTATAAAGTCTTTAAATAAAGAGTTTATAGTGTAAATGCAAACCAACTTAATAAACTCATAATTGCATTTATATTTACTTATTCCTTTTAAGCCCTTTAGTCTAAGCAGTTTACTTTATAAACTTCACTCAAAGCTCTAAACTTTCTAAACTCTTTAAATTAAAGACTTTAGAGAGTTAATGCAAGCCAACATAATAAACTGTTAATTGCAGTTTATTTAGTTAGTCCCTATACGTCCTTTAGTCTAAGGGGTTTACTTTATAAACTTCACTCAATAGTGTAAACCTTCTAAAGTCTTTAAACTAAAGACTTTAGAGCGTTAATGCAAAACAACTTAATAAACTGTTAATTGCAGTTCATTTAGCTAGTCCTCTTAAGTCCTTTAGTCTGAGCTTTTTGCTTTATAAACTTCCATCAATAGTCTAAACCTCGTAAAGTCTTCAAATTAAAGACTTTAGGGAGTTAATGCAAACCAATTAATAAACTGTTAATTCCAGTTTATTTATTTAGTCCTTTTAAGAGCTTTAATCTCTGCAGTGAGTGAAGTTTATAAAGTAAACCGATCTGAATAAAAAACTTAAAGGAACTAAGTAAATAAACTGCAAACAACAGTTTATTAAGCTGGTTTGTATTAACGCTCTAAAGTCTTTAATTCAAAGACTTTAGAAAGTTTAGACTGTTGAGTTAAGTTTATAAAGTAAACTGTTGAGTCTAAAAGACTTAAAGGGGCTAAGTAAATAAACTGCCATTAAGAGTTTAATAAGTTTTTTTTGCATTAAAGCTGTAATCTCTTTAATTTAAAGACTTTAGAAGGTTTAGACTATTTTAAAAAGACTGCTGAAGGTCTTAAAGGGATTAACTACGTAAACTGCTATGTTATTAAGTTTGTTGCTTAATGCTCTAAAATTAGAAGTGGGTTTAGGATATTGAGTGAATTTTTATAACGTAAATGCTAAATAAACTTAAGGGACTAATAAATAAACGGCACTTAACAGTTTATTAAGATGGTTTGTACTAACGCTCTAAAGTCATTAACATAAAGACTTTAGAAGGTTTAGACTGTTGAGTTAGGTTTATAAAATAAACTGCTGAGACTAAAGGACTTATAGTGACTAAGTAAATAAACTGCCATTAACAGTTTATTAAGTTTGTTTGCATTAATGCTCTGAGAGTCTTTAATTTAAAGACTTTAGAAGGTTTACACTATTGAGTTAATTTTTTATAAAGTAAACTGCTCAGAAAAAAGGACTAAGGGACTAAGTAAATGAACTGCCATTAACAGTTTATTAAGCTGGTTTATACTAACTTAAAGTCTTTAATTTAAAGGCTTTAGAAGATTGAGACTATTGAGTGAAGTTTATAAAGTAAACAGCTAAGAAAAAAAAGACTTAAGGGGACTTACTTAATTAACTGCTATTAACTGTATGTTAAGTTTCTTTGCATTAACGCTCTAAAGTCTTTAATTTAAAGACTTTAGAAGATTTAGACAGTTGAGTAAATTGTAAAATGTAAACTGCTCAGACTAAAGGACTTAAAGGTACTAATTGAAAAAAATGCAAAGAACAGTTTATTAAGTTTGTTTTGTCTTAACGTTCTAAAGTCTTTAATTTAAAGACTGTAGAAGGTTTAGACTATTGAGAGAAATTTATAAAGTAAAACTGCTCAGACTAAAGACTTAAAAGGACAAAGTAAAAACACTTTCATTAATATTTTATTAAGTTTGTTTGTACTAACGCTCTACAGTATTTAATTTAAAGACTTTATAAGGTTTAGACTATTGAGTTAAGTTTGTAAGTAAACTGCTAAGACAAAAGGACTTAAGGGAACTTACTAAATAGACTGCTCTTAACGGTTTTATTAAGTTTGTTGCATTAACTCTCTGAAGTCTGTAATGTAAAGACTTTAGATGGTTTAGACTATTGAGTGAAGTTTATAAAGTAAAAAGCTCAGACGAAAGGACTTAAAGACTAAGTGAATAAACTGCAATTAACAGTTTATTAAGCTGGTTTGTATTAACGCTCTAAGTCTTTAATTTAAAGAATTTAGAAGATTTAGACTATTGAGTTATTTTTATAAAGTAAACTGCTCAGACTAAAGGACTTAAAGGGACTAGCTAAATAAACTGCAATTAACAGTTTATTAAGATGGTATGTATTAATGCTCTAAAGTCTTTTATTTAAAGACTTTAGAAGGTTTAGACTATTGAGTTAATTTTATAAAGTAAGCTTCTCAGACTAAAGGACTTATTAAGTGTCTAAGTAAATAAACAGCCATTAACTGTTTATTAAGTTTGTTTGCATTAACGCTGTAAAGTCTTTAATTTAAAGATTTTAGAAGATTGAGACTATTGAGTGGAGTTTATGAAGTAAACTGCTCAGACTAAAGGACTTCAGGGGACTTACTAAATAAACTGCTATTAACGGTTTATTAAGTTTGTTTGTATTACTGTTTCTAAAGTCTTTAATTTAAAGACTTTAGAAGGTTTAGACTATTGAGTTATTTTGTAAAGTAACTGCTAAGACCAAAGGACTTAAGGGGACTTACAAAATAGACTGCTATTAAAGGTGTATTAAGTTTTTTGCATTAACGCTCTAAAGTCTTTAATTTAAAGATTTTAGAAAGTTTAGACAATTGAGTGAACTTTATAAAGTAAACTGCTTAGACAAAAGGACTTAAAGGGACTAAGTAAATAAACTGCCATTAACAGTTTATTACCCTGGATTGTAATAATGCTCTAAAGTCTTTAATTTAAAGACTTTGGAAGGTTTAGGCTATTGACTTAATTTTATAAAGTAAACTGCTCAGACTAAAGGACTTAAAGGGACTAAGTAAATAAACTGCAATTAACAGTTTATAAGTTTGATTGCATTAACGCGACCAACAAAATAAACTACTATTAACAGTTTAGTAAGTTTCTTTGCATTAACGGTCTAAACTCTTTAATTTGAAGACTTTAGAAGATTTTGACTATCAAGTGAAGATTGTAAATTAAACTGCTCAGTCTAAACGAGTTAATGGCACTAACTAAATAAACTGTAGTAACAGTTTAGTAAGTTGGTTTGCATTAACACTCTAAAGTCTTTATTTGAAGACTTTAGTAGGTTCAGACTATTGAGTAAAGTTTATAAAGTAAACCGCTTAAACAAAAGGACTTAAAGGAACTAAATAATAAACTACAATTAGCAGCTTAATAAGTTGGTTTGCAAGAGCGCTCTAAAGTCTTTAGTTTAATGAGTTTATAAGTTTTAGACTATTGAGTGAAGTTTATTAAATAAACTGCTCAGTCTAAAGGACTTAATGGGACTAACTAAATAAACTGCTATTAACAGTTTAGTAAGTTGGTTTGCATTAACACTCTAAAGTCTTTAATTAAAAGACTTTAGAAAGATTAGACTATTGAGTGAAGTTTATAAAGTAAACTGCTCATTTTAAACGACTTAATGGGACTAACTATATAAACTGCAACTAACAAGTTAGTAAGTTGGTTTGCATTAACTCGCTAAAGTGTTTAATTTAAAGACTTTAGAAGGATTAAACTATTCATTAAGTTTATAAAGTAAACTGCTCAGTCTAAAGGACTAAATGGGACTAAGTAAGCAAACTGCATTTAACAGTTTAGGAAGTTGGTTTACATTAACGCTCTAAAGTCTTTAATTTGAAGACTTTACAAGGTTTAGACTATTGAGTGAAGTTTATAAAGTAAACTGCTCAGTCTAAAGGACTTAATTATACTAAACAAATATACTGCAATTAACAGTTTAGTAAGTTGTTTGCATTAACGCTATGAAGTCTTTAACTTAAACACTTTAGAAGCTTTAGACTATTGAGTGAAGTTTATAAGGTAAACTGCTCAGTCTAAAGGACTTAATGGTACTAACTAAATAAACTGCAATTAACATTTTAGTAAGTTTCTTTGCATGAACGCTTTAAAGTCTTCAATATAAAGACTTTAGAAGATGTAGACTATTGAGTGAATTTTATAATGTAAACAGCTCAGTCTAAAGGACTTAATGGTACAAACTATATAAACTGCATTTAATAGTTCAGTAAGTTGGTTTGCATTAACGCTAAAAGTTCTTTTATTTAAAGATTTTAGAAAATTTGGACTATTGATTGAAGTTTATAAAATAAACTGCTTCGTCTAAATTACTTAATGGCACTAACTAAATAAACTGCAATTAACAGTTTAGTAAGTTTGTTTGCATTAACGCTCTAAAGTCTTTAATTTAAAGACTTCAGAAGGTTTAGACTATGAGTGAAGTTTATAAGGTGAACTGCTCAGTTAAAGGCCTTAATGGTACTAAATAAATATACTGCAATTAACGGTTTAGTAAGTTTTTTTGCATTAACGCTATAAAGTCTTTAATTTAAAGACTTTAGAAGATGTAGACCATTGATTGAAATTTATAAAGTAAACTGCTCAGTCTAAAGGATTTAATGGTACTAACTAAATAAACTGCAATTAACAGTTTAGTAAGTTTGTTTGCATTAACGCTTTAAAGTCTTTAATTTAAAGACTCTAGAAGATGTAGACTATTGAGTGAAGTTTATAAAGTAAACTGCTCAGTCTAAAGGACTTAATGGTACTAACTATATATACTGCAATTAACGGTTTAGTAAGTTGTTTTGCAATAACCCTATAAAGTCTTTAATTTAAAGACACTATAAGCTCTACACTATAGAGTGAAGTTTATAAAGTAAACTCGTCAGTCTAAAGGACTTAATAGTACTAACTAAATAAATTGCAATTAACAGTTTAGTAAGTTAGTTTGCATTTACACTTTAAAGTCTTTAATTTAAAGACTATAGAAGATGTAGACTATTGAGTGAAGTTTGTAAAGTAAACTGCTCAGTCTAAAGGACTTAATGGTACTAACTATAAAAATTGCAATTAACAGTTTAGTAAATTGGTTTGCATTAACGCTCTACAGTCTTTATTTTAAAGACTTTAGAAGGTTTAGACTATTGAGTGAAGTTTATCAAGTAAACAGCTCAGTCTAAAGGACTCTATGAAACTAACATAATAAACTGCTATTAACAGTTTAGTAAGTTGGTTTGCATAACGGTCTAAAGTCTTTAATTTAAAGTCTTCAGAAGCCTTAGACTATTAAGTGAAATTTGTAAAGTAAACTGCTCAGTCTAAAGGACTTAATGGCACTAAGTAAATAAAATGGTATTAACAGTATAATAAGTTGGTTTGCATTAACGCTCTAAAGTCTTTAATTTAATGACTTTAGAACGTTTAGACTATTGAGTGAATTTTATAAAGTAAACTGCTGATTCTAAAGGACTCTATGGGACTACCTAAATAAACTGCTATTAACAGTTTAGTAAGTTGGTTTGCATTAACACTCTAAAGTCTTTAAATTAAAGAGTTTAGAAGGTTTAGACTTTTGAGTAAAGTTTATAAAATAAACAGCTCAGTCTAAAGGACTCTAAGGGACTAACTAAATAAACTGCTATTAACAATTTAGTAAGTTGGTTTGCATTAACGGTCTAAAGTCTTTAATTTAAGGACTTTAGAAGGTTTAGACTATTGATTGAAATTTATAAAGTAAACTGACAGTTTAAAGGACTCTATGGGACTAACTAAATAAACTGTTGTTAACAGTTAAGTAAGTTGGTTTGCATTAACACTCTATAGTGTTTATTTTAAAAAGTTTAGAAGGTTTAGACTATTGAGTAAATTTTATAAAGTAAACTGCTCATTCTAAAGGACTCTATGGGACTAACTAAATAAACAGCAATTAACAGTTTAGTGAAGTTGGTTTGCATTAACACTCTAAAGTCTTTAAATTGAAGAGTTTAGAAGGTTTAGACTATTGAGTGAAGTTTAGAAAGTGAAGAGCTCAGTCTAAAGGACTCTATGGGACTAAATAAATAAACTGTTATTAACAATTTAGTAAGTTGGTTCGCATTAACACTCTGAAGTCTTTAATTTAAAGACTTTAGAAGGTTTAGACTATTGAGTAAATTTTATAAAGTAAACTGCTCATTTCTAAAGGACTCTATGGGACTAAGTAAATAAACTGCTATTAACAGTTCAGTAAGTTTCTTTGCAGTAACATTTTAAAGTCTCTAAATTAAAGACTTCAGAAGGTTTAGACTATTGAGTGAAGTTTATAAAGTAAAGAGCTTTGTCTAAAGGACTCTATGGGACTAACTAAATAAACTTTTTAACAGTTTAGTAAGTTGGTTTGCATTAACACTCTAAAGTCTTTAATTTAAAGACTTTAGAAGGTTTAGACTATTGTGTAAATTTATAAAGTAAACTGCTCATTGTAAAGGACTCTATGGGACTAACTAAATAAACTGCTATTAACAGTTTAGTAAGTTGGTTTGCATTAAAACTCTAAAGTCTTTAATTTAAAGACTTTAGAAGGATTAGACTATTGAGTGAAGTTTATAAAGTAAACAGCTCAGTCTAAAGTACTCTATGAAACTAAATAAATAAACTGCTATTAACAGTTTAGTAAGTTGGTTTCCATTAACTCTCTAAAGTCTTTAAATTAAAGACTTTAAGAGGGTTTAGACAATTGAGTGATGTTTATAAAGTAAACTGCTCAGTCTAAAGGACTCTATGGGACTAACTAAATAAACTGCTATTAACAGTTTAGTAAGTTGGTTTGCATTAACACTCTAAAGTCTTTAATTTAATGACTTTAGAAAGTTTAGACTATTGAGTGATTTTTATAAAGTAAACTTCTCAGTCTAAGGACTTAATGGAACTAACTCAATAAACTGCAATTAACAGTTTAGTAAGTTGGTTTGCATAACAGTTTAAGTCTTTAATTTAAAGACTTTAGAAGCCTTAGACTAATGAGCGAAATTTGTAAAGTAAACAGCTCAGTCTAAAGGACTCTAATGGCACTAACTAAATGAAATGGTATTAACAGTATAATAAGTTGGTTTGCATTAACACTCTAAAGTCTTTAATTTAAAGACTTTAGAAGGTTTAGACTATTGAGTAAGTTTTATAAAGTAAACTGGTCAGTCTAAAGGACTTATGGGACTAACTAAATAAACTGCTATTAACAGTTTAGTAAGTTTGTTTGCATTAACACTCTAAAGTCTTTAAATTAAAGAGTTTAGAAGGTTTAGACTATTGAGTGAAGTTTATCAAGTAAACAGCTCATTCTAAAGGACTCTATGGACTAACTAAATAAACTGCTATTAACAGTTTAGTAAGTTTGTTTGCATTAACACTCTAAAGTATTTATATTAAAGAGTTTAGAAGGTATAGACTATTGAGTGAAGTTTATAAAGTAAAGAGCTTAGTCTAAAGGACTCTGTGTGACTAACTAAATAAACTGCTATTAACAGTTTAGTAAATTGGTTTGCATTAACACTCTAAAGTCTTTAATTTAAAGACTTTAGAAGGTTTACACTATTGAGTAAATTTTATAAAGTAAACTGCTCATTCTAAAGGACTCTATGGGACTAACTAAATAAACTGCTATTAACAGTTTAGTAAGTTGTTTTGCATTAACACTCTAAGTCTTTAATTTAAAGACTTTAGAAGGATTAGACTATTCAGTGAAGTTTATAAAGTAAACAGCTCAGTCTAAAGGACTCTATGAAACTAAATAAATAAACTACTATTAACAGTTTAGTAATTTGGTTTGCATTAACACTCTAAAGTCTTTAATTTAAAGACTTTAGAAGGTTTAGACTATTGAGTAAATTTTATAAAGTAAACTGCTCAGTCTAAAGGACTTATGGGACTAACTAAATAAACTGCTATTAACAGTTTAGTAAGTTGGTTTGCATTAACACTTTAAACTCTTTAAATTAAAGAGTTTAGAAGGTTTAGACTATTGAGTGATGTTTATAAAGTAAACTGCTCAGTCTAAAGGACTCTATGGACTAACTAAATAAACTGCTATTAACAGTTTAGTAGTTTGTTTGCATAACGGTCTAAAGTCTTTAATTTAAAGACTTTAGAAGACTTAGACTATTTTGTGAAATTTGTAAAGTAAACTGCTCAGTCTAAAGGACTTATGGCACTAACTAAATAAACTTGTATTAACAGTATAATAAGTTTGTTTGCATTAACGCTCTAAAGTCTTTAATTAAAGACTTTAGAAGGTTTAGACTAAGACTTGAAGTTTATAAAGTAAACAGCTCAGTCTAAAGGACTCTATGGGACTAACTAAATAAACTGCTATTAACAGTTTAGTAAGTTGGTTTGCATTAACACTCTAAAGTCTTTAATTTAAAGACTTTAGAAGGTTTAGACTATTGAGTAGTTTTTATAAAGTAAACTGCTCATTCTAAAGGACTCTATGGGACTAACTGAATAAACTGCTATTAACAGTTTGGTAAGTTGGTTTGCATTAACACTCTAAAGTCTTTAAATTAAAGAGTTTAGAAGGTTTAGACTATTGAGTGAAGTTTATAAAGTAAACAGCTCAGTCTAAAGGACTCTATGGGACTAACTAAATAAACTGCTATTAACAGTTTAGTAAGTTGGTTTGCATTAACACTCTAAAGTCTTTAATTTAAAGACTTTAGAAGGTTTAGACTATTGAGTGAATTTTATAAAGTAAACAGCTCAGTCTAAAGGACTCTATGGGACTAACTAAATAAACTGCTATTAACAGTTTAGTAAGTTGGTTTGCATTAACACTCTAAAGTCTTTAAATTAAAGACTTTAGAAGGTTTAGACTATTGAGTGAAGTTTATAAACGTATATTGCTCAGTCTAAAGGACTCTATGTTTGCATTAACACTCTAAAGTCTTTAAATAAAACTTTAGAAGGTTTAACAGTGAAGTTTATAAAGTAAGTTGGTTTGCTCTTAACGCTCTAAAGTCTTTAACAGTTTAGTAGAGTTTATAAGGTTTAGACTATAAAGTCTTTAATAAAGTAAAGGTTTAGCTATTGAGTCTAAAGGACTCTATGGGACTAACTAAATAAACTGCTATTAACAGTTTAGTAAGTTGGTTTGCATTAACACTCTAAAGTCTTTAATTTAAAGACTTTAGAAGGTTTAGACTATTGAGTGATATTTTATAAAGTAAACTGCTCAGTCTAAAGGACTCTATGGGACTAACTAAATAAACTGCTATTAACAGTTTAGTAAGTTGGTTTGCATTAACACTCTAAAGTCTTTAAATTAAAGAGTTTAGAAGGTTTAGACTATTGAGTGAAGTTTATAAAGTAAAGAGCTCAGTCTAAAGGACTCTATGGGACTAACTAAATAAACTGCTATTAACAGTTTAGTAAGTTGGTTTGCATTAACACTCTAAAGACTTTAATTTAAAGACTTTAGAAGGTTTAGACTATTGAGTGAATTTTATAAAGTAAACTGCTCATTCTAAAGGACTCTATGGGACTAACTAAATAAACTGCTATTAACAGTTTAGTAAGTTGGTTTGCATTAACACTCTAAAGTCTTTAATTTAAAGACATTAGAAGGTTTTCACTATTGAGTTAATTTTACAAAGTAAACTGCTCAGTCTAAAGGACTCTATTGGACTAACTAAATAAACTGCTATTAACAGTTTAGTAAGTTGGTTTGCATTAACACTCTAAAGTCTTTAAATTAAAGAGTTTAGAAGGTTTAGACTATTGAGTGAAGTTTATAAAGTAAACAGCTCAGTCTAAAGGACTCTATGGACTAACTAAATAAACTGCTATTAACAGTTTAGTAAGTTGGTTTGCATTAACACTCTAAAGTCTTTAATTTAAAGACTTTAGAAGGTTTAGACTATTGAGTAAATTTTATAAAGTAAACTGCTCATTCTAAAGGACTCTATGGGACTAACTAAATAAACTGCTATTAACAGTTTAGTATGTTGGTTTGCATTAACACTCTAAAGTCTTTAAATTAAAGACTTTAGAAGATTTAGACTGTTGAGTGATGTTTATAAAGTAAACTGCTTAGTCTAAAGGACTCTATGGAACTAACTAAATAAACTGCTATTAACAGTTTAACAAGTTGGTTTGCATTAACACTATAAAGTCTTTAATTAAAGAGTTGAGAAGGTTTAGATTATTGAGTAAATTTATAAAGTAAACAGCTCATTCTAAAGGACTCTATGGGACTAACTAAATAAACTTCTATTAACAGTTTAGTAAGTTGGTTTTGCATTAACACCTAAAGTCTTTAATTTAAAGACTTTAGAAAGTTTAGACTGTTGAGTAATGTTTATAAAGTAAACTGCTTAGTCTAAAGGACTCTATGGAACTAACTAAATAAACTGCAATTAACAGTATAACAAGTTGGTTTGCATTAACACTATAAAGTCTTTAAATTAAAGACTTTAGAAGGTTTAGACTATTGAGTGAAGTTTATAAAGTAAACAGCTCATTCTAAAGGACTCTATGAGACTAACTAAATAAACTGCTATTAACAGTTTAGTATGTTGGTTTGCATTAACACTCTAAAGTCTTTAATTTAAAGACTTTAGAAGGTTTAGACTGTTGAGTGAAGTTTATAAAGTAAACAGCTCAGTCTAAAGGACTCTATGGAACTAACTAAATAAACTGCAATTAACAGTTTAGTAAGTTGGTTTGCATTAACACTCTAAAGTCTTTAAATTAAAGACTTTAGAAGGTTTAGACTATAAGTGAAATTTGTAAAGTAAACTGCTCAGTCTAAAGGACTTAAGGCACTAACTAAATAAACTGGTATTAACAGTTTAGTAAGTTGGTTTGCATTAACACTCTAAAGTCTTTAATTTAAAGACTTTAGAAGGTTTAGACTATTGAGTGAAGTTTATAAAGTAAACAGCTCAGGTCTAAAGGACTCTATGGGACTGACTAAATAAACTGCTATTAACAGTTTAGTAAGTTGGTTTGCATTAACACTCTAAAGTCTTTAATTTAAAGACTTTAGAAGGTTTAGACTATTGAGTAAATTTTATAAAGTAAACTGCTCAGTCTAAAGGACTCTATGGGACTAACTAAATAAACTGCTATTAACAGTTTAGTAAGTTTGTTTGCATTAACACTCTAAAGTCTTTAAATTAAAGAGTTTAGAAGGTTTAGACTATTGAGTGAGTTTATAAAGTAAAAAGCTCAGTCTAAAGGACTCTATGAAACTAACTAAATAAACTGCTATTAACAGTTTAGTAAGTTGGTTTGCATTAACACTCTAAAGTCTTTAATTTAAAGACTTTAGAAGGTTTAGACTATTGAATTAAGTTTATAAAGTAAACAGCTCTGTCTAAAGGACTCTATGGGACTAACTAAATAAACTGTTATTAACAGTTTAGTAAGTTGGTTTGCATTAACACCCTAAAGTCTTTAATTTAAAGACTTTAGAAGGTTTAGACTGTTGAGTGAATTTTAAAAAGTAAACTGTTCAGTCTAAAGGACTCTATGGACTAACTAAATAAACTGCTATTAACAGTTTAGTAAGTTGGTTTGCATTAACACTCTAAAGTCTTTATATTAAAGAGTTTAGAAGGTTTAGACTATTGAGTGAAGTTTATAAAGTAAAGAGCTCAGTCTAAAGGACTCTATGGGACTAACTAAGTAAACTGCTATTAACAGTTTAGTAAGTTGGTTTGCATTAACACTCTAAAGTCTTTAATTTAAAGACTTTAGAAGGTTTAGACTATTGAGTAAATTTTATAAAGTAAACTGCTCATTCTAAAGGACTCTATGGGACTAACTAAATAAATTGCTATTGAGAGTTTAGTAAGTTGGTTTGTATTAACACTCTAAAGTCTTTAATTAAAGACTTTAGAAGGTTTAGACTATTGAGTGAAGTTTATAAAGTAAACAGCTCAGTCTAAAGGACTCTATGAAACTAACTAAATAAACTTGTATTAACAGTTTAGTAAGTTGGTTTGCATTAACATTCTAAAGTCTTTAATTAAAGACTTTAGAAGTTTTAGACTATTGAGTAAATTTTATAAAGTAAACTGCTCATTCTAAAGGACTCTATTGGACTAACTAAATAAACTGCTATTAACAGTTTAGTAAGTTGGTTTGCATTAACACTCTAAAGTCTTTAAATTAAAGACTTTAGAAGGTTTAGACTATTGAGTTATTTTTACAAAGTAAACTGGTCAGTCTAAAGGACTCTATTGGACTAACTAAATAAACTGCTATTAACAGTTTAGTAAGTTGGTTTGCATTAACACTCTAAAGTCTTTAAATTAAAGAGTTTAGAAGGTTTAGACTATTGAGTGAAGTTTATATAGTAAAGAGCTCAGTCTAAAGGACTCTATGGGACTAACTAAAGAAACTGTTATTAACAGTTTAGTAAGTTGGTTTGCATTAACACTCTAAAGTCTTTAATTTAAAGACTTTAGAAGGTTTAGACTATTGAGTAAATTTTATAAAGTAAACTGCTCATTTTAAAGGACTCTATGGGACTAACTAAATAAACTGCTATTAACAGTTTAGTAAGTTGTTTTGCATTAACACTCTAAAATCTTTAATTTAAAGACTTTAGAAGCCTTAGACTATTAAGTGAAATTTGTAAAGTAAACTGCTCAGTCTAAAGGACTCTATGGCACTAACTAAATAAAATGGTATTAACAGTTTAGTAAGTTGGTTTGCATTAACACTCTAAAGTCTTTAATTTAAAGACTTTAGAAGGTTTAGACTATTGAGTAAATTTTATAAAGTAAACTGCTCATTCTAAAGGACTCTATGGGACTAACTAAATAAACTGCTATTAACAGTTTAGTAAGTTGGTTTGCATTAACACTCTAAAGTCTTTAAATTAAAGAGTTTAGAAGGTTTAGACTATTGAGTGAAGTTTATAAAGTAAACAGCTCAGTCTAAAGGACTCTATGAAACTAACTAAATAAACTGCTATTAACAGTTTAGTAAGTTGGTTTGCATTAACACTCTAAAGTCTTTAATTTAAAGACTTTAGAAGGTTTAGACTATTGAGTGAATTTTATAAAGTAAACTACTCAGTCTAAAGGACTCTATGGGACTAACTAAATAAACTGCTATTAACAGTTTAGTAAGTTGGTTTGCATTAACACTCTAAAGTCTTTAATTTAAAGACTTTAGAAGGTTTAGACTATTGAGTGAATTTTATAAAGTAAACTGCTCAGTCGAAAGGACTCTATGGGACTAACTAAATAAACTGCTATTAACAGTTTAGTAAGTTGGTTTGCATTAACACTCTAAAGTCTTTAAATTAAAGAGTTTAGAAGGTTTAGACTATTGAGTGAATTTTATAAAGTAAACAGCTCAGTCTAAAGGACTCTATGAAACTAACTAAATAAACTGCTATTAACAGTTTAGTAAGTTGGTTTGCATTAACACTCTAAAGTCTTTAAATTAAAGACTTTAGAATGTTTAGACTATTGAGTAAATTTTATAAAGTAAACTGCTCAGTCTAAAGGACTCTATGGACTAACTAAATAAACTGCTATTAACAGTTTAGTATGTTGGTTTGCATTAACACTCTAAAGTCTTTAATTTAAAGACTTTAGAAGGTTTAGACTATTGAGTAAATTTTATAAAGTAAACTGCTCAGTCTAAAGGACTCTATGGTACTAACTAAATAAACTGCTATTAACAGTTTAGTAAGTTTGTTTGCATTAACACTCTAAAGTCTTTAATTTAAGACTTTAGAAGGTTTAGACTATTGAGTGAAATTTATAAAGTAAACAGCTCAGTCTAAAGGACTCTATGGGACTAACTAAATAAACTGCTATTAACAGTTTAGTAAGTTTGTTTGCATTAACACACTCTAAAGTCTTTAATTTAAAGACTTTAGAAGGTTTAGACTATTGAGTTCAAGTTTATAAAGTAAACTGCTCATTCTAAAGGACTCTATCGGACTAACTAAATAAACTGCTATTAACAGTTTAGTAAGTTGGTTTGCATTAACACTCTAAAGTCTTTAATTTAAAGACTTTAGAAGGTTTAGACTATTGAGTGAAGTTTATAAAGTAAACTGCTCAGTCTAAAGGACTCTATGGGACTAACTAAATAAACTGCTATTAACAGTTTAGTAAGTTGGTTTGCATTAACACTCTAAAGTCTTTAATTTAAAGACTTTAGAAGGTTTAGACTATTGAGTAAATTTTATAAAGTAAACTGCTCAGTCTAAAGGACTCTATGGACTAACTAAATAAACTGCTATTAACAGTTTAGTAAGTTGGTTTGCATTAACACTCTAAAGTCTTTAATTTAAAGACTTTAGAAGGTTTAGACTATTGAGTGAAATTTATAAAGTAAATTGCTCAGTCTAAAGGACTTATGGCGCCAACTAAATAAAAACTGCTATTAACAGTTTAGTAAGTTGGTTTGCATTAACACTCTAAAGTCTTTAATTTAAAGACTTTAGAAGGTTTAGACTATTGAGTGAAGTTTTAAAGTAAACAGCTCAGTCTAAAGGACTCTATGAAACTAACTAAATAAACTGCTATTAACAGTTTAGTAAGTTGGTTTGCATTAACACTCTAAAGTCTTTAATTAAAGACTTTAGAAGGTTTAGACTATTGAGTGAAGTTTATAAAGTAAACAGCTCAGTCTAAAGGACTCTATGGGACTAACTAAATAAACTGTTATTAACAGTTTAGTAAGTTGGTTTGCATTAACACTCTAAAGTCTTTAATTTAAAGACTTTAGAAGGTTTAGACTATTGAGTAAGTTTATAAAGTAAAGTGCTCAGTCTAAAGGACTCTATGGGACTAACTAAATAAACTGCTATTAACAGTTTAGTAAGTTGGTTTGCATTAACACTCTAAAGTCTTTAAATTAAAGACTTTAGAAGGTTTAGACTATTGAGTGAAGTTTATAAAGTAAACAGCTCAGTCTAAAGGACTCTATGAAACTAACTAAATAAACTGCTATTAACAGTTTAGTAAGTTGGTTTGCATTAACACTCTAAAGTCTTTAAATTAAAGACTTTAGAAGGTTTAGACTATTGAGTGAAGTTTATAAAGTAAACTGCTCAGTCTAAAGGACTCTATGGGACTAACTAAATAAACTGCTATTAACAGTTTAGTAAGTTGGTTTGCATTAACACTCTAAAGTCTTTAATTTAAAGACTTTAGAAGGTTTAGACTATTGAGTGAAGTTTATAAAGTATTTAGCTCAGTCTAAAGGACTCTATGGGACTAACTAAATAAACTGCTATTAACAGTTTAGTAAGTTGGTTTGCATTAACACTCTAAAGTCTTTAATTAAAGACTTTAGAAGGTTTAGACAATTGAGTGAAGTTTATAAAGTAAACTGCTCAGTCTAAAGGACTTAATGGGACTAACTAAATAAACTGGTATTAACAGTTTAGTAAGTTGGTTTGCATTAACACTCTAAAGTCTTTAATTTAAAGACTTTAGAAGGTTTAGACTATTGAGTAAATTTTATAAAGTAAACTGCTCAGTTTAAAGGACTCTATGAGACTAACTAAATAAACTGCTATTAAAAGTTTAGTAAGTTGGTTTGCATTAACACTCTAAAGTCTTTAAATTAAAGACTTTAGAAGGTTTAGACTATTGAGTAAAGTTTATAAAGTAAACAGCTCAGTCTAAAGGACTCTATGGGACTAACTAAATAAACTGCTATTAACAGTTTAGTAAGTTGGTTTGCATTAACACTCTAAAGTCTTTAAATTAAAGAGTTTAGAAGGTTTAGACTATTGAGTTAAATTTATAAAGTAAACAGCTCAGTCTAAAGGACTCTATGGGACTAACTAAATAAACTTTTATTAACAGTTTAGTAAGTTGGTTTGCATTAACACTCTAAAGTCTTTAAATTAAAGAGTTTAGAAGGTTTAGACTATTGAGTGAAGTTTATAAAGTAAACAGCTCAGTCTAAAGGACTCTATGAAACTAACTAAATAAACTGCTATTAACAGTTTAGTAAGTTGGTTTGCATTAACACTCTAAAGTCTTTAATTTAAAGACTTTAGAAGGTTTAGACTATTGAGTAAATTTTATAAAGTAAACTGCTCAGTCTAAAGGACTCTATGGGACTAACTAAATAAACTGCTATTAACAGTTTAGTATGTTGGTTTGCATTAACGGTCTAACGTCTTTAATTTAAAGAGCTTAGAAACCTTAGACTAAAAGTGAAATTTTTAAAGTATATTGCTCAGTATAAAGGACTCTATGGCACTAACTAAATAAACTGGCATTAACAGTATAATAAGTTTGTTTGCATTAACGCTCTAAAGTCTTTAATTTAAAGACTTTAGAATCTTTAGACTATTGAGTGAAGTTTATAAAGTAAAAAAGCTCAGTCTAAAGGACTCTATGAAACTAACCAAATAAACTGCTATTAACAGTTTAGTAAGTTTGTTTACAGTAACAATTTAAAGTCTTCAAATTAAAGACTTTAGAAGGTTTAGACTATTGAGTGAATTTTATAAAGTAAACTGCTCATTCTAAAGGACTCTATGGGACTAACTAAATAAACTGCTATCAATAGTTTAGTAAGTTGGTTTGCATTAACACTCTAAAGTCTTTAATTTAAAGACATTAGAAGGTTTAGACTATTGAGTGAATTTTATAAAGTAAACTGCTCATTCTAAAGGACTCTATGGGACTATCTAAATAAACTGCTATTAACTGTTTAGTAAGTTGGTTTGCATTAACACTCTGAAGTCTTTAATTTAAAGACTTTAGAAGGTTTAGACTATTGAGTAAAGTTTATAAAGTAAACTACTCAGTCTTAAGGACTATATGAAACTAACAAAATAAACTGCTATTAACATTTTAGTAAGTTCGTTTGCATTAACGCTCTAAAGTCTTTAATTTAAAGACTTTATAAGGTTTAGACTATTGAGTGAATTTTATAAAGTAAACTGGTCAATCTAAAGGACTTATGAGACTAACTGAATAAACTGCTATAACACTTTAGTATGTTGGTTTGCATTAACTTCTAAAGTCTATAAATTAAAGAGTTTAGAAGGTTTGACTATTGAGTGAAGTTTATAAAGTAAACAGCTCAGTCTAAAGGACTCTATGGGACTAACTAAATAAACTGTTATTTACAGTTTTGTAAGTTGGTTTGCATTAACACTTTAAAGTCTTTAATTTACAGACTTTAGAAGGTTTAGACTATTGAGTGAAGTTTATAAAGTAAGAGCTCAGTCTAAAGGACTCTATGGGACTAACTAAATAAACTGTTATAAACAGTTTAGTTAGTTGTTTTGCATTGACACTCTAAAGTCTGTAATTTAAAGACATTAGAAGGTTTAGACTATTAAGTGAAGCTTATAAAGTAAATGCTCATTCTAAAGGACTCTATGGGACTAACTAATTAAAACTGCTATTAACAGTTTAGTAAGTTGTTTTGCATTGACACTTAAAGTCTGTAATTTAAAGACATTAGAAGGTTTAGACTATTAAGTGAAGTTTATAAAGTAAACAGCTCAGTCTAAAGGACTCTATGAAACTAACTAAATAAACTACTATTAACAGTTTAGTAAGTTTGTTTGCATTAACACTCTAAAGTCTATAATTTAAAGACTTTAGAAGGTTTAGACAATTGAGTAAATTTTATAAAGTAAACTGGTCAGTCTAAAGGACTTATAGGGACTAAATAAATAAACTGCTATTAAAAGTTTAGAAAGTGTTTGCATTAACACTCTAAAGACATTAAATTAAAGACTTTAGAAGGTTTAGACTATTAAGTCAAGTTTGTAAAGTAAACAGCTCAGTCTAAAAAAACTCTATGAAACTAACTAAATAAACTACTATTAAAAGTTTAGCATGTTTTTTGCATTAACACTCCAAAGACATTAAATTAAAGACTTTAGAAGGTTTAGACTATTGAGTAAAGTTTATAAAGTAAACTGCTCAGTCGAAACGACTCTATTGGACTAACAAAATAAAACTGCTATTAACAGTTTAGTAAGTTGTCTTTGCATTAAAACTCTAAAATCTTTAATTTAAAGACTTTAGAAGGTTTAGACTATTGAGTGAAGTTTATAAAGTAAACAGCTCAGTCTAAAGGACTCTATGAAGCTAACTAAATAAACTGCTTTTTAACAGTTTAGTAAGATGGTTTACATTAACTCTCTAAGGTCTTTAATTTAAAGACTTTAGAAGTTTTAGACTAGTGAGTAAATTTTATAAAGTAAACTGTCAGTCGAAAGGACTTATGGGACTAACTAAACAAACTGCTATTAACAGCTTAGAAAGTTTGTTTGCGTTCACATTCTAAAGTCTTTAAATTAAAGAGTTAAGAAAGTTTAGACTATTGAGTGAAGTTTATAAAGTAAACAGCTCTTTACTTTATAAACTTCACTCAATAATCTAAACCTTCTGAACTCTTTAATTTAAAGACTTTAGAGTGTTAATGCAAACCAACTTACTAAAACTGTTAATAGCAGTTTATTTACTTAGTCCCATAGAGTCCTTTAGATTGAGCAGTTTACTTTATAAAATTTACTCGATAGTCTAAACCTTCTAAAGTCTTTAAAATTAAAGACTTTAGAGTGTTAAGTAAGCAACTTACTAAACTGTTAATAACAGTTTATTTAATTAGTCCCAATAGAGTCCATTAGACTGAGCTGTTTACTTTATAAATATTACTCAATAGTCTAAGCCTTCTAAACTCTTTAATTCAAAAGACTTTAGAGTGTTAATGCAAAACCCACTTACTAACTGTTAATAGCAGTTTATTTAGTTAGTCCCATAAGTCCTTTAGAATGAGCAGTTTACTTTATAAAATTACTCACTAGTGTAAGCCTTCTAAAGAATTTAAATTAAAGACTTTAGAGTTTTAATGCAAACCAACTTACTAAACTGTTAATACAGATTGTTTAGTTAGTCTCATAGAGTCCTTTAGACTGAGCTCTTTACTTTATAAAATTCACTCAATGGTCTAAACCTTCTAAACTCTTTAGTTTAAAGACTTAGAGTTTTAATGCAAATAAACTTATAAAACTGTTAATAGCAGTTTATTTAGTTAGTCCCATAAGTCCTTTAGACTGACCAGTTTACATTATAAAAATTTACTCAATAGTCTAAAACTTCTAAAGTCTTTAAATTAAAGACTTTATAGCGTTAATGCAAACCAACTTATTATACTGTTAATACCATTTTATATGGTTAGTGCCATTAAGTCCTTTAGACTGAGCAGTTTACTTTACAAACTTCACTTAGTAGTCTAAGTCTTCTAAAGTCTTTAAATTAAAGACTTTAGACCGTTATGCAAACCAACTTACTAAACTGTTAATAGCAGTTTATTTAGTTAGTCCGTTAAGTCCTTTCGACTGAGCAGTTTACTTTATAAACTTCACTCAATAGTCTCAACCTTCTAAAGTCTTAAAAATAGAGACTTTAGAGTCTTAATGTAAACAACTTAGTAAACTGTTAATAGCAGTTATTTAGTTAGTCCCATAGAGTCTTTAGAATGAGCAAGATACTTTATAAAATTTACTCAATAGTATAAACCTTCTAAAGTCATTAAATTAAAGACTTTAGAGTATTAATGCAAACCAACTTACTAAACTGTTAATAACAGTTTTATTTAGTTAGTCCCATAGAGTCCTTTAGATTGAGCTCTTTACTTTGTAAACTTCACTCAATAGTCTAAACCTTTTGAACTCTTTAATTAAGACTTTAGATTCTTAATGCAAACCAACTTACTAAACTGTAATAGCAGTTTATTTAGTTAGTCCATAGAGTCCTTTTGAAAGAGCAGTTTACTTTATAAAATGTACTCGATAGTCTAAGCCTTCTAAAGTCTTTAAATTAAAGATTTTGGAGTGTTAATGCAAACCAACTTACTAAACTGTTAATAAAAGTTTATTTAGTTAGTCCCATAGAGTCCTTTAGACTGAGGTCTTACTTTATAAAATTCACTCAGTAGTCTAAACCTTAAAAACTCCTTAATTTAAAGACTTTAGAGTCTTAATGCAAACCAAAACTACTAAACAGTTAATAGCAGTTTATATATTTAATCCCATAGGGTCCTATAGACTGAGCAGTTTACTTTATAAAAATCACTCCAATTGTCTAAACCTTCTAAACTCTTTAATTTAAGGACTTTAGACTGTTAATGCAAGCCAACTTACTAAACTGTTAATAGCAGTTATTTAGTTAGTCCATAGAGTCCTTAAGACTGACCAGTTTTTTTATTCAATAGTCTAAACCTTCTAAAGTCTTTAAATTAAAGACTTTAGAGTGTTAATGCAAAAAAACCTTCTAAACTGTTAATAAAAGAGTATTTAGTTAGTTTCATAGAGTCCTTTAGACTGAGCTCTTTACTTTATAAACTTCACTCAATAGTTAACCTTCTAAAGTTCTTTAATTTACAGACTTTAGAGTGTTAATGCAAACCAACTTACTAAACAGTAATAGCAGTTTATTTAGTTAGTCCATAGAGTCCTTTAGACTGAGCAGTTTACTTTATAAACATCACTCAATAGTCTAAACCTTCTAAAATCTTTAATTTAAAGACTTTAGAGTGTTAATGCAAACCAACTTACTAAAACTGTTAATAGCAGTTTATTAGTTAGTACATAAGTCCTTTAGACTCACCAATTTCCTTTACTAAATAGTCTAAACCTTCTAAAGTCTTTAAATTAAAGACTGTAGAGTTTTAATGCAAACCAACTTACTAACTTTTAATAGCAGTTTATTTAGTAGTTTATAGAGTCCTTTAGACTGAGCTGTTTACTTTTATAAACTTCACTCAATAGTCTAAACCTTTTTAAAGTCATAAAATTAAAGACTTTAGACTTTTAATGCAAAACGAACTTCTAAACTGTTATAGTAGTTTATTTATTTAGTCCCATAGAGTCGTTTAGAATGAGTAGTACTTTATACAATTTACTCAATGTCTAAACCTTCTAAAGTCTTTATATTAAAGACTTCAGAGTGTTAATGCAAACCCAATTACTAAACTTTTAATAACAGTTTAGTTAGTTAGTTTCATAGTGTCCTTTAGACTGAGTTCTTTACATAATAAACTTCAATCAATAGTCTAAACCTTCTAACTTTTAATTTAAAGACTTTAGAGTGTTAATGCAAAAAACCTTTACTAAACTGTTAATAGCAGTTTATTAGTTAGTCCCAATACAGCCTTTAGACATGAGCAGTTACTTTATAAAATCTACTCGATAGTATAAAACCTTCTAAAGTCTTTAAATTAAAGACTTTAGAGTGTTAATGCAAACCAACTTACAAAACAGTTAATAGCAGTTTATTTAGTTAGTCCATAAGTCCTTTACACTGAGCAATTTTACTTTAAAAATTTACTCAATAGTCTAAACTTTCTAAAGTCTTTAAAGTAAAGACTTTAGAGTGTTAATGCAAACCCAACTTAACTAACTGTTAATAGCAGTATATTTAGTTAGTCCCATAGAAGTCCTTTACACTGACTAGTCTACTTTATAAAATTACTCGATAGTCTAAACCTTCTAAAAGTCTTTAAATTACAAGAACCTTTAGAGTGTTAATGCAAACCAAATTAACTAAAACTGTCAGTAGCAGTTTATATAGTTAGTTATAGCGTCCTTTAGACTGACAGTTTACTTATAAAAATTTATCAAATAGTCGATAAAACCGTCGAAAGTCTTTAAATTAAAGACTTGAGAACGTTAATGCAACCAACGGATTATTATCTTAATACCATTTAGTTAGTTAGTGCGGTTAAGTCCTTTATACTGAGCGGTTCACTTTATAAATTTACTCAATAGTCTAAAACCTTCTAAAGTCATAAATTAAAGATTTAGAGTGTTCATGCAAACAAACGTACTAAATGTTAATAGTAGTTTATTTAGTTAGTCCCCACAGAGTCCTTTAGACTGAGCAGTTTACTTATGAACTTCACTCAAAAGTCTAAAACTTTTAAAATCTTCAACCTAAAAGACATTAGAGTGTTAATGCCAACAACCTTACTAAACTGTTAATAGGAGTTTATTTAGTTAGTCCCATTCTGTCCTTTAGACTGACCAGGTTTCCTTTACTCAATAGTATAAACTTTACACTCTTTAAATCTAAAGACTTAAAGTGTTAAACCCAACCAACTTAACAAACGGTTAATAGCAGTTTGTTGTTAGTTAGGTTCATAGAGTCTTTAGACTGAGCTCTTTACTTAATAAATCTACT
Source organism: Gigantopelta aegis (assembly GCF_016097555.1). Taxonomy (NCBI): domain Eukaryota; kingdom Metazoa; phylum Mollusca; class Gastropoda; order Neomphalida; family Peltospiridae; genus Gigantopelta; species Gigantopelta aegis. The sequence continues at coordinate 85,897 of NW_024532831.1, forward strand.
CAATAGTCTAAACTTCTGAAACTTTAACTTGAAAGACTTTAGAGTGTTAATGCAAAACAACTTACTAAAACTGTTCATAGCAGTTTATTTAGTTAGTCCATAGAGTACCTTAGAATGAGCAGTTTACTATATAAAAACTACTCGATAGTCTAAACTTTCTAAAGTCTTTAAATTAGAGATTTTAGAGTATTTAATGCGTACAAAACCTACTAAAACTGTTAATAACAGTTTAGTTGTCAGTCCCATAGAGTCCTTTAAAAGGATGCTGTTTACTTTGCAAACTTCACTCAATAGTCTAAAACTTCTAAACTCTTTAAGTTAAAGATTTAGAGTCTTAATGCAAAAGAACTTATTAAAACTGTTAACAGCAAGTTTATTTACTCAGTCCATATGTCCTTTAGACTGACCAGTTTAGAGTACTCAATAGTCTAAAACTTTCTAAGTCTTTAAATCCCTTAAAAGACTTAGGGTGTTAATGCAAACCAACTTACTAAACTGTAATAGCAGTTATTTAGGTAGTCCCATAGAGTCCCTAGAATGAGCAGTTTACTTTATAAATTTACTCAATAGTCTAAACCTTCTAAAGTCTTTAAATTAAAGACTTTAGAGTGTTAATGCAAACCAACTTACTAAACTGTTAATAGCAGTTTATTTAGTTAGTCCCATAGAGTCCTTTAGACTGAGCTGTTTACTTTATAAACTTCACTCAATAGTCTAAACCTTCTAAAGTCTTTAATTTAAAGACTTTAGAGTGTTAATGCAAACCAACTTACTAAACTGTTAATAGCAGTTTATTTAGTTAGTCCCATAGAGTCCTTTAGACTGAGCAGTTTACTTTATAAAATTCACTCAATAGTCTAAACCTTCTAAAGTCTTTAAATTAAAGACTTTAGAGTGTTAATGCAAACCAACTTACTAAACTGTTAATAGCAGTTTATTTAGTTAGTCCCATAGAGTCCTTTAGACTGAGCTGTTTACTTTATAAACTTCACTCAATAGTCTAAACCTTCTAAACTCTTTAATTTAAAGACTTTAGAGTGTTAATGCAAACCAACTTACTAAACTGTTAATAGCAGTTTATTTAGTTAGTCCCATAGAGTCCTTTAGACTGAGCAGTTTACTTTATAAACTTCACTCAATAGTCTAAACCTTCTAAAGTCTTTAATTTAAAGACTTTAGAGTGTTAATGCAAACCAACTTACTAAACTGTTAATAGCAGTTTATTTAGTTAGTCCCATAGAGTCCTTTAGACTGAGCTGTTTACTTTATAAACTTCACTCAATAGTCTAAACCTTCTAAAGTCTTTAATTAAAGACTTTAGAGTGTTAATGCAAACCAACTTACTAAACTGTTAATAGCAGTTTATTTAGTTAGTTTCATAGAGTCCTTTAGACTGAGCTGTTTACTTTATAAACTTCACTCAATAGTCTAAACCTTCTAAAGTCTTTAAATTAAAGACTTTAAGAGTGTTAATGCAAACCAACTTACTAAACTGTTAATAGCAGTTTATTTAGTTAGTCCCATAGAGTCCTTTAGACTGAGCTGTTTACTTTATAAAATTCACTCAATAGTCTAAACCTTCTAAAGTCTTTAAATTAAAGACTTTAGAGTGTTAATGCAAACCAACTTACTAAACTGTTAATAGCAGTTTATTTAGTTAGTTCCATAGAGTCCTTTAGACTGAGCTGTTTACTTTATAAACTTCACTCAATAGTCTAAACCTTCTAAAGTCTTTAATTTAAAGACTTTAGAGTGTTAATGCAAACCAACTTACTAAACTGTTAATAGCAGTTTATTTAGTTAGTCCCATAGAGTCCTTTAGACTGAGCTGTTTACTTTATAAACTTTACTCAATAGTCTAAACCTTCTAAAGTCTTTAAATTAAAGACTTTAGAGTGTTAATGCAAACCAACTTACTAAACTGTTAATAGCAGTTTATTTAGTTAGTCCCATAGAGTCCTTTAGACTGAGCTGTTTACTTTATAAACATCACTCAATAGTCTAAACCTTCTAAAGTCTTTAAATTAAAGACTTTAGAGTGTTAATGCAAACCAACTTACTAAACTGTTAATAGCAGTTTATTTAGTTAGTTTCATAGAGTCCTTTAGACTGAGCTGTTTACTTTATAAACTTCACTCAATAGTCTAAACCTTCTAAAGTCTTTAAATTAAAGACTTTAGAGTGTTAATGCAAACCAACTTACTAAACTGTTAATAGCAGTTTATTTAGTTAGTCCCATAGAGTCCTTTAGACTGAGCTGTTTACTTTATAAACTTCACTCAATAGTCTAAACCTTCTAAAGTCTTTAAATTAAAGACTTTAGAGTGTTAATGCAAACCAACTTACTAAACTGTTAATAGCAGTTTATTTAGTTAGTCCCATAGAGTCCTTTAGACTGAGCTGTTTACTTTATAAACTTCACTCAATAGTCTAAACCTTCTAAAGTCTTTAAATTAAAGACTTTAGAGTGTTAATGCAAACCAACTTACTAAACTGTTAATAGCAGTTTATTTAGTTAGTCCCATAGAGTCCTTTAGACTGAGCTGTTTACTTTATAAACTTCACTCAATAGTCTAAACCTTCTAAACTCTTTAATTTAAAGACTTTAGAGTGTTAATGCAAACCAAACTTACTAAACTGTTAATAGCAGTTTATTTAGTTAGTCCCATAGAGTCCTTTAGACTGAGCTGTTTACTTTATAAAATTTACTCAATAGTCTAAACCTTCTAAAGTCTTTAAATTAAAGACTTTAGAGTGTTAATGCAAACCAACTTACTAAACTGTTAATAGCAGTTTATTTAGTTAGTCCCATAGAGTCCTTTAGACTGAGCTGTTTACTTTATAAACTTCACTCAATAGTCTAAACCTTCTAAAGTCTTTAATTTAAAGACTTTAGAGTGTTAATGCAAACCAACTTACTAAACTGTTAATAGCAGTTTATTTAGTCAGTCCCATAGTCCTTCTATAGTCTTCACTATAATTAAACCTTCTAAAGTCTTTAAATTAAAGACTTTAGAGTGTTAATGCAAACCAACTTACTAAACTGTTAATAGCAGTTTATTTAGTTAGTTCCATAGAGTCCTTTAGACTGAGCTGTTTACTTTATAAACTTCACTCAATAGTCTAAACCTTCTAAACTCTTTAATTTAAAGACTTTAGAGTGTTAATGCAAACCAACTTACTAAACTGTTAATAGCAGTTTATTTAGTTATTCCCATAGAGTCCTTTAGACTGAGCAGTTTACTTTATAAAATTTACTCAATAGTCTAAACCTTCTAAAGTCTTTAAATTAAAGACTTTAGAGTGTTAATGCAAACCAACTTACTAAACTGTTAATAGCAGTTTATTTAGTTAGTCCCATAGAGTCCTTTAGACTGAGCTGTTTACTTTATAAACTTCACTCAATAGTCTAAACCTTCTAAAGTCTTTAATTTAAAGACTTTAGAGTGTTAATGCAAACCAACTTACTAAACTGTTAATAGCAGTTTATTTAGTTAGTCCCATAGAGTCCTTTAGACTGAGCTGTTTACTTTATAAACTTCACTCAATAGTCTAAACCTTCTAAAGTCTTTATATTAAAGACTTTAGAGTGTTAATGCAAACCAACTTACTAAACTGTTAATAGCAGTTTATTTAGTTAGTCCCATAGAGTCCTTTAGACTGAGCTGTTTACTTTATAAACTTCACTCAATAGTCTAAACCTTCTAAAGTCTTTAATTTAAAGACTTTAGAGTGTTAATGCAAACCAACTTACTAAACTGTTAATAGCAGTTTATTTAGTTAGTCCCATAGAGTCCTTTAGACTGAGCTGTTTACTTTATAACTTCACTCAATAGTCTAAACCTTCTAAAGTCTTTAATTTAAAGACTTTAGAGTGTTAATGCAAACCAACTTACTAAACTGTTAATAGCAGTTTATTTAGTTAGTCCCATAGAGTCCTTTAGACTGAGCTGTTTACTTTATAAACTTCACTCAATAGTCTAAACCTTCTAAAGTCTTTAAATTAAAGACTTTAGAGTGTTAATGCAAACCAACTTACTAAACTGTTAATAGCAGTTTATTTAGTTAGTCCCATAGAGTCCTTTAGACTGAGCTGTTTACTTTATAAAATTCACTCAATAGTCTAAACCTTCTAAAGTCTTTAAATTAAAGACTTTAGAGTGTTAATGCAAACCAACTTACTAAACTGTTAATAGCAGTTTATTTAGTTAGTCCCATAGAGTCCTTTAGACTGAGCTCTTTACTTTATAAACTTCACTCAATAGTCTAAACCTTCTAAAGTCTTTAATTTAAAGACTTTAGAGTGTTAATGCAAACCAACTTACTAAACTGTTAATAGCAGTTTATTTAGTTAGTCCCATAGAGTCCTTTAGACTGAGCTGTTTACTTTATAAACTTCACTCAATAGTCTAAACCTTCTAAAGTCTTTAATTAAAGACTTTAGAGTGTTAATGCAAACCAACTTACTAAACTGTTAATAGCAGTTTATTTAGTTAGTCCCATAGAGTCCTTTAGACTGAGCAGTTTACTTTATAAACTTCACTCAATAGTCTAAACCTTCTAAACTCTTTAATTAAAGACTTTAGAGTGTTAATGCAAACCAACTTACTAAACTGTTAATAGCAGTTTATTTAGTTAGTCCCATAGAGTCCTTTAGACTGAGCTGTTTACTTTATAAAATTCACTCAATAGTCTAAAAACTTCTAAAGTCTTTAAATTAAAGACTTTAGAGTGTTAATGCAAACCAACTTACTAAACTGTTAATAGCAGTTTATTTAGTTAGTTTCATAGAGTCCTTTAGACTGAGCTGTTTACTTTATAAACTTCACTCAATAGTCTAAACCTTCTAAAGTCTTTAATTAAAGACTTTAGAGTGTTAATGCAAACCAACTTACTAAACTGTTAATAGCAGTTTATTTAGTTAGTCCAATAGAGTCCTTTAGAATGAGAAGTTTACTTTATAAAATTCACTCAATAGTCTAAACCTTCTAAAGTCTTTAAATTAAAGACTTTAGAGTGTTAATGCAAACCAACTTACTAAACTGTTAATAGCAGTTTATTTAGTTAGTCCCATAGAGTCCTTTAGACTGAGCTGTTTACTTTATAAACTTCACTCAATAGTCTAAACCTTCTAAAGTCTTTAATTTAAAGACTTTAGAGTGTTAATGCAAACCAACTTACTAAACTGTTAATAGCAGTTTATTTAGTTAGTTTCATAGAGTCCTTTAGACTGAGCTGTTTACTTTATAAAACTTCACTCAATAGTCTAAACCTTCTAAAGTCTTTAAATTAAAGACTTTAGAGTGTTAATGCAAACCAACTTACTAAACTGTTAATAGCAGTTTATTTAGTTAGTCCCATAGAGTCCTTTAGACTGAGCTGTTTACTTTATAAACTTCACTCAATAGTCTAAACCTTCTAAACTCTTTAATTTAAAGACTTTAGAGTGTTAATGCAAACCAACTTACTAAACTGTTAATAGCAGTTTATTTAGTTAGTCCCATAGAGTCCTTTAGACTGAGCTGTTTACTTTATAAAATTTACTCAATAGTCTAAACCTTCTAAAGTCTTTAAATTAAAGACTTTAGAGTGTTAATGCAAACCAACTTACTAAACTGTTAATAGCAGTTTATTTAGTTAGTCCCATAGAGTCCTTTAGACTGAGCTGTTTACTTTATAAAATTTACTCAATAGTCTAAACCTTCTAAAGTCTTTAAATTAAAGACTTTAGAGTGTTAATGCAAACCAACTTACTAAACTGTTAATAGCAGTTTATTTAGTTAGTTTCATAGAGTCCTTTAGACTGAGCTGTTTACTTTATAAACTTCACTCAATAGTCTAAACCTTCTAAAGTCTTTAAATTAAAGACTTTAGAGTGTTAATGCAAACAACTTACTAAACTGTTAATAGCAGTTTATTTAGTTAGTCCCATAGAGTCCTTTAGACTGAGCTGTTTACTTTATAAACTTCACTCAATAGTCTAAACCTTCTAAAGTCTTTAAATTAAAGACTTTAGAGTGTTAATGCAAACCAACTTACTAAACTGTTAATAGCAGTTTATTTAGTTAGTCCCATAGAGTCCTTTAGACTGAGCTGTTTACTTTATAAACTTCACTCAATAGTCTAAACCTTCTAAAGTCTTTAATTTAAAGACTTTAGAGTGTTAATGCAAACCAACTTACTAAACTGTTAATAGCAGTTTATTTAGTTAGTTTCATAGAGTCCTTTAGACTGAGCTGTTTACTTTATAAACTTCACTCAATAGTCTAAACCTTCTAAAGTCTTTAAATTAAAGACTTTAGAGTGTTAATGCAAACCAACTTACTAAACTGTTAATAGCAGTTTATTTAGTTAGTTTCCATAGAGTCCTTTAGACTGAGCTGTTTACTTTATAAACTTCACTCAATAGTCTAAACCTTCTAAAGTCTTTAATTTAAAGACTTTAGAGTGTTAATGCAAACCAACTTACTAAACTGTTAATAGCAGTTTATTTAGTTAGTCCATAGAGTCCTTTAGACTGAGCTGTTTACTTTATAAACTTCACTCAATAGTCTAAACCTTCTAAAGTCTTTAAATTAAAGACTTTAGAGTGTTAATGCAAACCAACTTACTAAACTGTTAATAGCAGTTTATTTAGTTAGTCCCATAGAGTCCTTTAGACTGAGCAGTTTACTTTATAAACTTCACTCAATAGTCTAAACCTTCTAAAGTCTTTAAATTAAAGACTTTAGAGTGTTAATGCAAACCAACTTACTAAACTGTTAATAGCAGTTTATTTAGTTAGTCCCATAGAGTCCTTTAGACTGAGCTGTTTACTTTATAAACTTCACTCAATAGTCTAAACCTTCTAAAGTCTTTAATTTAAAGACTTTAGAGTGTTAATGCAAACCAACTTACTAAACTGTTAATAGCAGTTTATTTAGTTAGTCCCATAGAGTCCTTTAGACTGAGCTGTTTACTTTATAAACTTACTCAATAGTCTAAACCTTCTAAAGTCTTTAAATTAAAGACTTTAGAGTGTTAATGCAAACCAACTTACTAAACTGTTAATAGCAGTTTATTTAGTTAGTCCCATAGAGTCCTTTAGACTGAGCTGTTTACTTTTAAACTTTCACTCAATATCTAAACTTTCTAAATCTTTAATTTAAAGACTTTAGAGTGTTAATGCAAACACTTACTAAACTGTAATAGCTTTATTTAGTTTTCCCATAGAGTCCTTTAGACTGAACTGCTTTACTTTATAAACTTCACTCAATAGTCTAAACCTTCTAAACTCTTTAAATTAAAACTTTAGAGTGTTAAGGCAAACCAACTTACTAAACTGTTAATAGCAGTTTATTTATTTAGTCCCCTAGAGTCCTTTAGACTGAGCAGTTTACTTTATAAAATTCACTCAATAGTCTAAACCTTCTAAAGTCTTTAAATTAAAGACTTTAGAGTGTTAATGCAAACCAACTTACTAAACTGTTAATAGCAGTTTTATTTATTTAGTCCCATAGAGTCCTTTAGACTGAGCTGTTTACTTTATAAACTTCACTCAATAGTCTAAACTTTCTAACTCTTTAATTTAAAGACTTTAGAGTGTTAATGCAAACCAACTTACTAAACTGTTAATAGCAGTTTATTTAGTTAGTCCCATAGAGTCCTTTAGAATGAGTTCTTTACTTTATAAACTTCACTCAATAGTCTAAATTTTATAAAGTTTTTAATTTAAAGACTTTAGAGTGTTAATGCAAACCAACTTACTAAACTGTTAATAGCAGTTTATTTAGTTTAGTTTCATAGAGTCCTTTAGACTGAGCTGTTTACTTTATATACTTTACTCAATAGTCTAAACCTTCTAAACTCTTTAATTTAAAGACTTTAGAGTGTTAATGCAAACCAACTTACTAAACTGTTAATAGCAGTTTATTTAGTTAGTTTCATAGAGTCCTTTAGACTGAGCTGTTTACTTTATAAACTTCACTCAATAGTCTAAACCTTCTAAAGTCTTTAAATTAAAGACTTTAGAGTGTTAATGCAAACCAACTTACTAAACTGTTAATAGCAGTTTATTTAGTTAGTTTCATAGAGTCCTTTAGACTGAGCAGTTTACTTTATAAACTTCACTCAATAGTCTAAACCTTCTAAACTCTTTAATTTAAAGACTTTAGAGTGTTAATGCAAACCAACTTACTAAACTGTTAATAGCAGTTTATTTAGTTAGTTTCATAGAGTCCTTTAGACTGAGCTGTTTACTTTATAAACTTCACTCAATAGTCTAAACCTTCTAAAGTCTTTAATTTAAAGACTTTAGAGTGTTAATGCAAACCAACTTACTAAACTGTTAATAGCAGTTTATTTAGTTAGTCCCATAGAGTCCTTTAGAATGAGCTGTTTACTTTATAAACTTACTCAATAGTCTAAACCTTCTAAACTCTTTAATTTAAAGACTTTAGAGTGTTAATGCAAACCAACTTACTAAACTGTTAATAGAGCAGTTTATATAGTTAGTTTCATAGAGTCCTTTAGACTGAGCAGTTTACTTTATAAAACTTTACTCAATAGTCTAAACCTTCTAAAGTCTTTAATTTAAGACTTTAGAGTGTTAATGCAAACCAACTTACTAAACTGTTAATAGCAGTTTATTTAGTTAGTTTCATAGAGTCCTTTAGACTGAGCTGTTTACTTTATAAACTTCACTCAATAGTCTAAACTTTCTAAACTCTTTAATTTAAAGACTTTAGAGTGTTAATGCAAACCAACTTACTAAACTGTTAATAGCAGTTTATTTAGTTAGTTCCATAGAGTCCTTTAGAATGAGCTGTTTACTTTATAAAATTTACTCAATAGTCTAAACCTTCTAAAGTCTTTAATTTAAAGACTTTAGAGTGTTAATGCAAACCAACTTACTAAACTGTTATAGCATTTTATTTAGTTAGTCCCATAGAGTCCTTTAGACTGAGCTGTTTACTTTATAAACTTCACTCAATAGTCTAAACCTTCTAAATTCTTTAATTTAAAGACTTTAGAGTGTTAATGCAAACCAACTTACTAAACTTTTAATAGCAGTTTATTTAGTTAGTCCCATAGAGTCCTTTAGACTGAGCTGTTTACTTTATAAACTTCACTCAATAGTCTAAACCTTCTAAACTCTTTAATTAAAGACTTTAGAGTGTTAATGCAAACAACTTACTAAACTGTTAATAGCATTTTATTTAGTTAGTCCCATAGAGTCCTTTAGAATGAGCTGTTTACTTTATAAACTTCACTCAATAGTCTAAACCTTCTAAAGTCTTTAATTAAAGACTTTAGAGTGTTAATGCAAACCAACTTACTAAACTGTTAATAGCAGTTTATTTAGTTAGTTGTCCCATAGAGTCCTTTAGACTGAGCTTTTTACTTTATAAACTTCACTCAATAGTCTAAACCTTCTAAAGTCTCTTAAATTAAAGACTTTAGAGTGTTAATGCAAACCAACTTACTAAACTGTTAATAGCAGTTTATTTAGTTAGTCCCATAGAGTCCTTTAGAATGAGCAGTTTACTTTATAAAATTCACTCAATAGTCTAAACCTTCTAAAGTCTTTAAATTTAAGACTTTAGAGTGTTAATGCAAACCAACTTACTAAACTGTTAATAGCAGTTTATTTAGTTAGTTTCATAGAGTCCTTTAGACTAAGCTGTTTACTTTAAAATTTCACTCAATAGTCTAAACCTTCTAAGTCTTTAATTTAAAGACTTTAGAGTGTTAATGCAAACCAACTTACTAAACTGTTAATAGCATTTATTTAGTTAGTTTCATAGAGTCCTTTAGACTGAGCTGTTTACTTTATAAACTTCACTCAATAGTCTAAACCTTCTAAAGTCTTTAATTTAAAGACTTTAGAGTGTTTATGCAAACCAACTTACTAAACTGTTAATAACAGTTTATTTAGTTAGTCCCATAGAGTCCTTTAGACTAGCAGTTTACTTTATAAAATTTACTCAATAGTCTAAACCTTCTAAAGTCTTTAAATTAAAGACTTTAGAGTGTTAATGCAAACAAACTTACTAAACTGTTAATAGCAGTTTTATTTAGTTAGTTTCATAGAGTCCTTTAGACTGAGTCTTTACTTTATAAACTTCACTCAATAGTCTAAACTTTCTAAAGTCTTTATTTAAAGACTTTAGAGTGTTAATGCAAACCAACTTACTAAACTGTTAATAGCAGTTTATTTAGTTAGTTTAGTCCCTAGAGTCCTTTAGACTGAGCTGTTTACTTTATAAACTTCACTCATAGTCTAAACCTTCTAAAGTCTTTAATTTAAGACTTTAGAGTGTTAATGCAAACCAACTTACTAAACTGTTAATAGCAGTTTATTTAGTTAGTCCCATAGAGTCCTTTAGACTGAGCTGTTTACTTTATAAATTTCACTCAATAGTCTAAACCTTCTAAACTCTTTAAAATTTAAAGACTTTAGAGTGTTAATGCAAACCAACTTACTAAACTGTTAATAGCAGTTTATTTAGTTAGTTTCATAGAGTCCTTTAGACTGAGCTGTTTACTTTATAAACTTTACTCAATAGTCTAAACCTTCTAAGTCTTTAATTAAAGACTTTAGAGTGTTAATGCAAACCAACTTACTAAACTGTTAATAGCAGTTTTATTTAGTTAGTTTCATAGAGTCCTTTAGACTGAGCTGTTTACTTTATAAACTTCACTCAATAGTCTAAACTTTCTAAAGTCTTTAATTTAAAGACTTTAGAGTGTTAATGCAAACCAACTTACTAAACTGTTAATAGCAGTTTATTTAGTTAGTCCCATAGAGTCCTTTAGACTGAGCTGTTTACTTTATAAACTTCACTCAATAGTCTAAACCTTCTAAAGTCTTTAATTTAAAGACTTTAGAGTGTTAATGCAAACCAACTTACTAAACTGTTAATAGCAGTTTATTTAGTTAGTTTCATAGAGTCCTTTAGACTGAGCTGTTTACTTTATAAAATTTACTCAATAGTCTAAACCTTCTAAAGTCTTTAAATTAAAGACTTTAGAGTGTTAATGCAAACAAACTTACTAAACTGTTAATAGCAGTTTTATTTAGTTAGTTTCCATAGAGTCCTTTAGACTGAGCTGTTTACTTTATAAACTTCACTCAATAGTCTAAACCTTCTAAAGTCTTTAATTTAAAGACTTTAGAGTGTTAATGCAAACCAACTTACTAAACTGTTAACAGCAGTTTATTTAGTTTTTCCCATAGAGTCCTTTAGACTGAGCTGTTTACTTTATAAAATTTACTCATAGTCTAAACCTTCTAAAGTCTTTAATTAAAGACTTTAGAGTGTTAATGCAAACCAACTTACTAAACTGTTAATAGCAGTTTATTTAGTTAGTTTCATAGAGTCCTTTAGACTGAGCTGTTTACTTTATAAATTTACTCAATAGTCTAAACCTTCTAAGTCTTTAAATTAAAGACTTTAGAGTGTTAATGCAAACCAACTTACTAAACTGTTAATAGCATTTATTTAGTTAGTTTCATAGAGTCCTTTAGACTGAGCTGTTTACTTTATAAACTTCACTCAATAGTCTAAACCTTCTAAAGTCTTTAATTTAAAGACTTTAGAGTGTTAATGCAAACCAACTTACTAAACTGTTAATAGCAGTTTATTTAGTTAGTTTCATAGAGTCCTTTAGACTGAGCTGTTTACTTTATAAACTTCACTCAATAGTCTAAACCTTCTAAACTCTTTATTTAAAGACTTTAGAGTGTTAATGCAAACCAACTTACTAAACTGTTAATAGCAGTTTATTTAGTTAGTCCCATAGAGTCCTTTAGACTGAGCTGTTTACTTTATAAACTTCACTCAATAGTCTAAACCTTCTAAAGTCTTTAATTAAAGACTTTAGAGTGTTAATGCAACCAACTTACTAAACTGTTAATAGCAGTTTATTTAGTTAGTCCCATAGAGTCCTTTAGACTGAGCTGTTTACTTTATAAACTTCACTCAATAGTCTAAACCTTCTAAAGTCTTTAATTTAAAGACTTTAGAGTGTTAATGCAAACCAACTTACTAAACTGTTAATAGCAGTTTATTTAGTTAGTCCCATAGAGTCCTTTAGACTGAGCTGTTTTTACTTTATAAACTTCACTCAATAGTCTAAACCTTCTAAAGTCTTTAATTAAAGACTTTAGAGTGTTAATGCAAACCAACTTACTAAACTGTTAATAGCAGTTTATTTAGTTAGTCCCATAGAGTCCTTTAGACTGAGCTGTTTACTTTATAAACTTCACTCAATAGTCTAAACCTTCTAAAGTCTTTAATTAAAGACTTTAGAGTGTTAATGCAAACCAACTTACTAAACTGTTAATAGCAGTTTATTTAGTTAGTCCCATAGAGTCCTTTAGACTGAGCAGTTTACTTTATAAACTTCACTCAATAGTCTAAACCTTCTAAAGTCTTTAATTTAAAGACTTTAGAGTGTTAATGCAAACCAACTTACTAAACTGTTAATAGCAGTTTATTTAGTTAGTTTCATAGAGTCCTTTAGACTGAGCTGTTTACTTTATAAACTTCACTCAATAGTCTAAACCTTCTAAAGTCTTTAATTTAAAGACTTTAGAGTGTTAATGCAAACCAACTTACTAAACTGTTAATAGCAGTTTATTTAGTTAGTCCCATAGAGTCCTTTAGACTGAGCTGTTTACTTTATAAACTTCACTCAATAGTCTAAACCTTCTAAAGTCTTTAATTTAAAGACTTTAGAGTGTTAATGCAAACCAACTTACTAAACTGTTAATAGCAGTTTATTTAGTTAGTTTCATAGAGTCCTTTAGACTGAGCTGTTTACTTTATAAACTTCACTCAATAGTCTAAACCTTCTAAAGTCTTTAATTTAAAGACTTTAGAGTGTTAATGCAAACCAACTTACTAAACTGTTAATAGCAGTTTATTTAGTTAGTCCCATAGAGTCCTTTAGACTGAGCTGTTTACTTTATAAACTTCACTCAATAGTCTAAACCTTCTAAAGTCTTTAATTAAAGACTTTAGAGTGTTAATGCAAACCAACTTACTAAACTGTTAATAGCAGTTTATTTAGTTAGTCCCATAGAGTCCTTTAGACTGAGCTGTTTACTTTATAAACTTCACTCAATAGTCTAAACCTTCTAAAGTCTTTAATTTAAAGACTTTAGAGTGTTAATGCAAACCAACTTACTAAACTGTTAATAGCAGTTTATTTAGTTAGTCCCATAGAGTCCTTTAGACTGAGCTGTTTACTTTATAAACTTCACTCAATAGTCTAAACCTTCTAAAGTCTTTAATTTAAAGACTTTAGAGTGTTAATGCAAACCAACTTACTAAACTGTTAATAGCAGTTTATTTAGTTAGTCCCATAGAGTCCTTTAGACTGAGCTGTTTACTTTATAAACTTCACTCAATAGTCTAAACCTTCTAAAGTCTTTAATTTAAAGACTTTAGAGTGTTAATGCAAACCAACTTACTAAACTGTTAATAGCAGTTTATTTAGTTAGTCCCATAGAGTCCTTTAGACTGAGCTGTTTACTTTATAAACTTCACTCAATAGTCTAACCTTCTAAACTCTTTAATTTAAAGACTTTAGAGTGTTAATGCAAACCAACTTACTAAACTGTTAATAGCAGTTTATTTAGTTAGTCCCATAGAGTCCTTTAGACTGAGCTGTTTACTTTATAAACTTCACTCAATAGTCTAAACCTTCTAAAGTCTTTAAATTAAAGACTTTAGAGTGTTAATGCAAACCAACTTACTAAACTGTTAATAGCAGTTTATTTAGTTAGTCCCATAGAGTCCTTTAGACTGAGCTGTTTACTTTATAAACTTCACTCAATAGTCTAAACCTTCTAAAGTCTTTAAATTAAAGACTTTAGAGTGTTAATGCAAACCAACTTACTAAACTGTTAATAGCAGTTTATTTAGTTAGTCCCATAGAGTCCTTTAGACTGAGCTGTTTACTTTATAAACTTCACTCAATAGTCTAAACCTTCTAAAGTCTTTAATTTAAAGACTTTAGAGTGTTAATGCAAACCAACTTACTAAACTGTTAATAGCAGTTTATTTAGTTAGTCCCATAGAGTCCTTTAGACTGAGCTGTTTACTTTATAAACTTCACTCAATAGTCTAAACCTTCTAAAGTCTTTAATTTAAAGACTTTAGAGTGTTAATGCAAACCAACTTACTAAACTGTTAATAGCAGTTTATTTAGTTAGTCCCATAGAGTCCTTTAGACTGAGCTGTTTACTTTATAAACTTCACTCAATAGTCTAAACCTTCTAAAGTCTTTAAATTAAAGACTTTAGAGTGTTAATGCAAACCAACTTACTAAACTGTTAATAGCAGTTTATTTAGTTAGTCCCATAGAGTCCTTTAGACTGAGCTGTTTACTTTATAAACTTCACTCAATAGTCTAAACCTTCTAAAGTCTTTAAATTAAAGACTTTAGAGTGTTAATGCAAACCAACTTACTAAACTGTTAATAGCAGTTTATTTAGTTAGTCCCATAGAGTCCTTTAGACTGAGCTGTTTACTTTATAAACTTCACTCAATAGTCTAAACCTTCTAAAGTCTTTAATTTAAAGACTTTAGAGTGTTAATGCAAACCAACTTACTAAACTGTTAATAGCAGTTTATTTAGTTAGTCCCATAGAGTCCTTTAGACTGAGCTGTTTACTTTATAAACTTCACTCAATAGTCTAAACCTTCTAAGTCTTTAAATTAAAGACTTTAGAGTGTTAATGCAAACCAACTTACTAAACTGTTAATAGCAGTTTATTTAGTTAGTCCCATAGAGTCCTTTAGACTGAGCTGTTTACTTTATAAACTTCACTCAATAGTCTAAACCTTCTAAAGTCTTTAAATTAAAGACTTTAGAGTGTTAATGCAAACCAACTTACTAAACTGTTAATAGCAGTTTATTTAGTTAGTTCATAGAGTCCTTTAGACTGAGCTGTTTACTTTATAAACTTCACTCAATAGTCTAAACCTTCTAAAGTCTTTAATTTAAAGACTTTAGAGTGTTAATGCAAACCAACTTACTAAACTGTTAATAGCAGTTTATTTAGTTAGTCCCATAGAGTCCTTTAGACTGAGCTGTTTACTTTATAAACTTCACTCAATAGTCTAAACCTTCTAAAGTCTTTAATTTAAAGACTTTAGAGTGTTAATGCAAACCAACTTACTAAACTGTTAATAGCAGTTTATTTAGTTAGTCCCATAGAGTCCTTTAGACTGAGCTGTTTACTTTATAAACTTCACTCAATAGTCTAAACCTTCTAAAGTCTTTAATTTAAAGACTTTAGAGTGTTAATGCAAACCAACTTACTAAACTGTTAATAGCAGTTTATTTAGTTAGTTTCATAGAGTCCTTTAGACTGAGCTGTTTACTTTATAAACTTCACTCAATAGTCTAAACCTTCTAAAGTCTTTAATTTAAAGACTTTAGAGTGTTAATGCAAACCAACTTACTAAACTGTTAATAGCAGTTTATTTAGTTAGTCCCATAGAGTCCTTTAGACTGAGCTGTTTACTTTATAAAATTCACTCAATAGTCTAAACCTTCTAAAGTCTTTAATTTAAAGACTTTAGAGTGTTAATGCAAACCAACTTACTAAACTGTTAATAGCAGTTTATTTAGTTAGTCCCATAGAGTCCTTTAGACTGAGCTGTTTACTTTATAAACTTCACTCAATAGTCTAAACCTTCTAAAGTCTTTAATTTAAAGACTTTAGAGTGTTAATGCAAACCAACTTACTAAACTGTTAATAGCAGTTTATTTAGTTAGTCCCATAGAGTCCTTTAGACTGAGCTGTTTACTTTATAAACTTCACTCAATAGTCTAAACCTTCTAAAGTCTTTAATTTAAAGACTTTAGAGTGTTAATGCAAACCAACTTACTAAACTGTTAATAGCAGTTTATTTAGTTAGTCCCATAGAGTCCTTTAGACTGAGCTGTTTACTTTATAAACTTCACTCAATAGTCTAAACCTTCTAAAGTCTTTAATTAAAGACTTTAGAGTGTTAATGCAAACCAACTTACTAAACTGTTAATAGCAGTTTATTTAGTTAGTCCCATAGAGTCCTTTAGACTGAGCTGTTTACTTTATAAACTTCACTCAATAGTCTAAACCTTCTAAAGTCTTTAATTTAAAGACTTTAGAGTGTTAATGCAAACCAACTTACTAAACTGTTAATAGCAGTTTATTTAGTTAGTCCCATAGAGTCCTTTAGACTGAGCTGTTTACTTTATAAACTTCACTCAATAGTCTAAACCTTCTAAAGTCTTTAATTTAAAGACTTTAGAGTGTTAATGCAAACCAACTTACTAAACTGTTAATAGCAGTTTATTTAGTTAGTCCCATAGAGTCCTTTAGACTGAGCTGTTTACTTTATAAACTTCACTCAATAGTCTAAACCTTCTAAAGTCTTTAATTTAAAGACTTTAGAGTGTTAATGCAAACCAACTTACTAAACTGTTAATAGCAGTTTATTTAGTTAGTCCCATAGAGTCCTTTAGACTGAGCTGTTTACTTTATAAACTTCACTCAATAGTCTAAACCTTCTAAAGTCTTTAATTTAAAGACTTTAGAGTGTTAATGCAAACCAACTTACTAAACTGTTAATAGCAGTTTATTTAGTTAGTCCCATAGAGTCCTTTAGACTGAGCTGTTTACTTTATAAACTTCACTCAATAGTCTAAACCTTCTAAAGTCTTTAATTTAAAGACTTTAGAGTGTTAATGCAAACCAACTTACTAAACTGTTAATAGCAGTTTATTTAGTTAGTCCCATAGAGTCCTTTAGACTGAGCTGTTTACTTTATAAACTTCACTCAATAGTCTAAACCTTCTAAAGTCTTTAATTTAAAGACTTTAGAGTGTTAATGCAAACCAACTTACTAAACTGTTAATAGCAGTTTATTTAGTTAGTCCCATAGAGTCCTTTAGACTGAGCTGTTTACTTTATAAACTTCACTCAATAGTCTAAACCTTCTAAAGTCTTTAATTTAAAGACTTTAGAGTGTTAATGCAAACCAACTTACTAAACTGTTAATAGCAGTTTATTTAGTTAGTCCCATAGAGTCCTTTAGACTGAGCTGTTTACTTTATAAACTTCACTCAATAGTCTAAACCTTCTAAAGTCTTTATTTAAAGACTTTAGAGTGTTAATGCAAACCAACTTACTAAACTGTTAATAGCAGTTTATTTAGTTAGTCCCATAGAGTCCTTTAGACTGAGCTGTTTACTTTATAAACTTCACTCAATAGTCTAAACCTTCTAAAGTCTTTAATTTAAAGACTTTAGAGTGTTAATGCAAACCAACTTACTAAACTGTTAATAGCAGTTTATTTAGTTAGTCCCATAGAGTCCTTTAGACTGAGCTGTTTACTTTATAAACTTCACTCAATAGTCTAAACCTTCTAAAGTCTTTAAATTAAAGACTTTAGAGTGTTAATGCAAACCAACTTACTAAACTGTTAATAGCAGTTTATTTAGTTAGTCCCATAGAGTCCTTTAGACTGAGCTGTTTACTTTATAAACTTCACTCAATAGTCTAAACCTTCTAAAGTCTTTAATTTAAAGACTTTAGAGTGTTAATGCAAACCAACTTACTAAACTGTTAATAGCAGTTTATTTAGTTAGTCCCATAGAGTCCTTTAGACTGAGCTGTTTACTTTATAAACTTCACTCAATAGTCTAAACCTTCTAAAGTCTTTAATTTAAAGACTTTAGAGTGTTAATGCAAACCAACTTACTAAACTGTTAATAGCAGTTTATTTAGTTAGTCCCATAGAGTCCTTTAGACTGAGCTGTTTACTTTATAAACTTCACTCAATAGTCTAAACCTTCTAAAGTCTTTAAATTAAAGACTTTAGAGTGTTAATGCAAACCAACTTACTAAACTGTTAATAGCAGTTTATTTAGTTAGTCCCATAGAGTCCTTTAGACTGAGCTGTTTACTTTATAAACTTCACTCAATAGTCTAAACCTTCTAAACTCTTTAATTTAAAGACTTTAGAGTGTTAATGCAAACCAACTTACTAAACTGTTAATAGCAGTTTATTTAGTTAGTCCCATAGAGTCCTTTAGACTGAGCTGTTTACTTTATAAACTTTACTCAATAGTCTAAACCTTCTAAAGTCTTTAATTTAAAGACTTTAGAGTGTTAATGCAAACCAACTTACTAAACTGTTAATAGCAGTTTATTTAGTTAGTCCCATAGAGTCCTTTAGACTGAGCTGTTTACTTTATAAACTTCACTCAATAGTCTAAACCTTCTAAAGTCTTTAATTTAAAGACTTTAGAGTGTTAATGCAAACCAACTTACTAAACTGTTAATAGCAGTTTATTTAGTTAGTCCCATAGAGTCCTTTAGACTGAGCTGTTTACTTTATAAACTTCACTCAATAGTCTAAACCTTCTAAAGTCTTTAAATTAAAGACTTTAGAGTGTTAATGCAAACCAACTTACTAAACTGTTAATAGCAGTTTATTTAGTTAGTCCCATAGAGTCCTTTAGACTGAGCTGTTTACTTTATAAACTTCACTCAATAGTCTAAACCTTCTAAAGTCTTTAATTTAAAGACTTTAGAGTGTTAATGCAAACCAACTTACTAAACTGTTAATAGCAGTTTATTTAGTTAGTCCCATAGAGTCCTTTAGACTGAGCTGTTTACTTTATAAACTTCACTCAATAGTCTAAACCTTCTAAAGTCTTTAAATTAAAGACTTTAGAGTGTTAATGCAAACCAACTTACTAAACTGTTAATAGCAGTTTATTTAGTTAGTCCCATAGAGTCCTTTAGACTGAGCTGTTTACTTTATAAACTTCACTCAATAGTCTAAACCTTCTAAAGTCTTTAATTTAAAGACTTTAGAGTGTTAATGCAAACCAACTTACTAAACTGTTAATAGCAGTTTATTTAGTTAGTCCCATAGAGTCCTTTAGACTGAGCTGTTTACTTTATAAACTTCACTCAATAGTCTAAACCTTCTAAAGTCTTTAATTTAAAGACTTTAGAGTGTTAATGCAAACCAACTTACTAAACTGTTAATAGCAGTTTATTTAGTTAGTCCCATAGAGTCCTTTAGACTGAGCTGTTTACTTTATAAACTTCACTCAATAGTCTAAACCTTCTAAAGTCTTTAAATTAAAGACTTTAGAGTGTTAATGCAAACCAACTTACTAAACTGTTAATAGCAGTTTATTTAGTTAGTCCATAGAGTCCTTTAGACTGAGCTGTTTACTTTATAAACTTCACTCAATAGTCTAAACCTTCTAAAGTCTTTAATTTAAAGACTTTAGAGTGTTAATGCAAACCAACTTACTAAACTGTTAATAGCAGTTTATTTAGTTAGTCCCATAGAGTCCTTTAGACTGAGCAGTTTACTTTATAAACTTTACTCAATAGTCTAAACCTTCTAAAGTCTTTAATTTAAAGACTTTAGAGTGTTAATGCAAACCAACTTACTAAACTGTTAATAGCAGTTTATTTAGTTAGTCCCATAGAGTCCTTTAGACTGAGCTGTTTACTTTATAAACTTCACTCAATAGTCTAAACCTTCTAAAGTCTTTAAATTAAAGACTTTAGAGTGTTAATGCAAACCAACTTACTAAACTGTTAATAGCAGTTTATTTAGTTAGTCCCATAGAGTCCTTTAGACTGAGCTGTTTACTTTATAAACTTCACTCAATAGTCTAAACCTTCTAAAGTCTTTAAATTAAAGACTTTAGAGTGTTAATGCAAACCAACTTACTAAACTGTTAATAGCAGTTTATTTAGTTAGTCCCATAGAGTCCTTTAGACTGAGCTGTTTACTTTATAAACTTCACTCAATAGTCTAAACCTTCTAAAGTCTTTAAATTAAAGACTTTAGAGTGTTAATGCAAACCAACTTACTAAACTGTTAATAGCAGTTTATTTAGTTAGTCCCATAGAGTCCTTTAGACTGAGCTGTTTACTTTATAAATTTCACTCAATAGTCTAAACCTTCTAAAGTCTTTAAATTAAAGACTTTAGAGTGTTAATGCAAACCAACTTACTAAACTGTTAATAGCAGTTTATTTAGTTAGTCCCATAGAGTCCTTTAGACTGAGCTGTTTACTTTATAAACTTCACTCAATAGTCTAAACCTTCTAAAGTCTTTAATTTAAAGACTTTAGAGTGTTAATGCAAACCAACTTACTAAACTGTTAATAGCAGTTTATTTAGTTAGTCCCATAGAGTCCTTTAGACTGAGCTGTTTACTTTATAAACTTCACTCAATAGTCTAAACCTTCTAAAGTCTTTAATTTAAAGACTTTAGAGTGTTAATGCAAACCAACTTACTAAACTGTTAATAGCAGTTTATTTAGTTAGTCCCATAGAGTCCTTTAGACTGAGCTGTTTACTTTATAAACTTCACTCAATAGTCTAAACCTTCTAAAGTCTTTAAATTAAAGACTTTAGAGTGTTAATGCAAACCAACTTACTAAACTGTTAATAGCAGTTTATTTAGTTAGTCCCATAGAGTCCTTTAGACTGAGCTGTTTACTTTATAAACTTCACTCAATAGTCTAAACCTTCTAAAGTCTTTAATTTAAAGACTTTAGAGTGTTAATGCAAACCAACTTACTAAACTGTTAATAGCAGTTTATTTAGTTAGTCCCATAGAGTCCTTTAGACTGAGCTGTTTACTTTATAAACTTCACTCAATAGTCTAAACCTTCTAAAGTCTTTAATTTAAAGACTTTAGAGTGTTAATGCAAACCAACTTACTAAACTGTTAATAGCAGTTTATTTAGTTAGTTTCATAGAGTCCTTTAGACTGAGCTGTTTACTTTATAAACTTCACTCAATAGTCTAAACCTTCTAAAGTCTTTAATTTAAAGACTTTAGAGTGTTAATGCAAACCAACTTACTAAACTGTTAATAGCAGTTTATTTAGTTAGTCCCATAGAGTCCTTTAGACTGAGCTGTTTACTTTATAAACTTCACTCAATAGTCTAAACCTTCTAAAGTCTTTAATTAAAGACTTTAGAGTGTTAATGCAAACCAACTTACTAAACTGTTAATAGCAGTTTATTTAGTTAGTCCCATAGAGTCCTTTAGACTGAGCTGTTTACTTTATAAACTTCACTCAATAGTCTAAACCTTCTAAAGTCTTTAAATTAAAGACTTTAGAGTGTTAATGCAAACCAACTTACTAAACTGTTAATAGCAGTTTATTTAGTTAGTCCATAGAGTCCTTTAGACTGAGCTGTTTACTTTATAAACTTCACTCAATAGTCTAAACCTTCTAAAGTCTTTAATTAAAGACTTTAGAGTGTTAATGCAAACCAACTTACTAAACTGTTAATAGCAGTTTTTTATTTAGTTAGTCCCATAGAGTCCTTTAGACTGAGCTGTTTACTTTATAAACTTCACTCAATAGTCTAAACCTTCTAAAGTCTTTAAATTAAAGACTTTAGAGTGTTAATGCAAACCAACTTACTAAACTGTTAATAGCAGTTTATTTAGTTAGTCCCATAGAGTCCTTTAGACTGAGCTGTTTACTTTATAAACTTCACTCAATAGTCTAAACCTTCTAAAGTCTTTAAATTAAAGACTTTAGAGTGTTAATGCAAACCAACTTACTAAACTGTTAATAGCAGTTTATTTAGTTAGTCCCATAGAGTCCTTTAGACTGAGCTGTTTACTTTATAAACTTCACTCAATAGTCTAAACCTTCTAAAGTCTTTAATTTAAAGACTTTAGAGTGTTAATGCAAACCAACTTACTAAACTGTTAATAGCAGTTTATTTAGTTAGTCCCATAGAGTCCTTTAGACTGAGCTGTTTACTTTATAAACTTCACTCAATAGTCTAAACCTTCTAAACTCTTTAATTTAAAGACTTTAGAGTGTTAATGCAAACCAACTTACTAAACTGTTAATAGCAGTTTATTTAGTTAGTCCCATAGAGTCCTTTAGACTGAGCTGTTTACTTTATAAAATTCACTCAATAGTCTAAACCTTCTAAAGTCTTTAAATTAAAGACTTTAGAGTGTTAATGCAAACCAACTTACTAAACTGTTAATAGCAGTTTATTTAGTTAGTCCCATAGAGTCCTTTAGACTGAGCTGTTTACTTTATAAACTTCACTCAATAGTCTAAACCTTCTAAAGTCTTTAATTTAAAGACTTTAGAGTGTTAATGCAAACCAACTTACTAAACTGTTAATAGCAGTTTATTTAGTTAGTCCCATAGAGTCCTTTAGACTGAGCTGTTTACTTTATAAACTTCACTCAATAGTCTAAACCTTCTAAAGTCTTTAATTTAAAGACTTTAGAGTGTTAATGCAAACCAACTTACTAAACTGTTAATAGCAGTTTATTTAGTTAGTCCCATAGAGTCCTTTAGACTGAGCTGTTTACTTTATAAACTTCACTCAATAGTCTAAACCTTCTAAAGTCTTTAATTTAAAGACTTTAGAGTGTTAATGCAAACCAACTTACTAAACTGTTAATAGCAGTTTATTTAGTTAGTCCCATAGAGTCCTTTAGACTGAGCTGTTTACTTTATAAACTTCACTCAATAGTCTAAACCTTCTAAAGTCTTTAAATTAAAGACTTTAGAGTGTTAATGCAAACCAACTTACTAAACTGTTAATAGCAGTTTATTTAGTTAGTCCCATAGAGTCCTTTAGACTGAGCTGTTTACTTTATAAACTTCACTCAATAGTCTAAACCTTCTAAAGTCTTTAAATTAAAGACTTTAGAGTGTTAATGCAAACCAACTTACTAAACTGTTAATAGCAGTTTATTTAGTTAGTCCCATAGAGTCCTTTAGACTGAGCTGTTTACTTTATAAACTTCACTCAATAGTCTAAACCTTCTAAAGTCTTTAATTAAAGACTTTAGAGTGTTAATGCAAACCAACTTACTAAACTGTTAATAGCAGTTTATTTAGTTAGTCCCATAGAGTCCTTTAGACTGAGCTGTTTACTTTATAAAACTTCACTCAATAGTCTAAACCTTCTAAAGTCTTTAATTTAAAGACTTTAGAGTGTTAATGCAAACCAACTTACTAAACTGTTAATAGCAGTTTATTTAGTTAGTCCCATAGAGTCCTTTAGACTGAGCTGTTTACTTTATAAACTTCACTCAATAGTCTAAACCTTCTAAAGTCTTTAATTTAAAGACTTTAGAGTGTTAATGCAAACCAACTTACTAAACTGTTAATAGCAGTTTATTTAGTTAGTCCCATAGAGTCCTTTAGACTGAGCTGTTTACTTTATAAACTTCACTCAATAGTCTAAACCTTCTAAAGTCTTTAATTAAAGACTTTAGAGTGTTAATGCAAACAACTTACTAAACTGTTAATAGCAGTTTATTTAGTTAGTCCCATAGAGTCCTTTAGACTGAGCTGTTTACTTTATAAACTTCACTCAATAGTCTAAACCTTCTAAAGTCTTTAATTTAAAGACTTTAGAGTGTTAATGCAAACCAACTTACTAAACTGTTAATAGCAGTTTATTTAGTTAGTCCCATAGAGTCCTTTAGACTGAGCTGTTTACTTTATAAACTTTACTCAATAGTCTAAACCTTCTAAAGTCTTTAATTAAAGACTTTAGAGTGTTAATGCAAACCAACTTACTAAACTGTTAATAGCAGTTTATTTAGTTAGTTTCATAGAGTCCTTTAGACTGAGCTGTTTACTTTATAAACTTCACTCAATAGTCTAAACCTTCTAAAGTCTTTAATTTAAAGACTTTAGAGTGTTAATGCAAACCAACTTACTAAACTGTTAATAGCAGTTTATTTAGTTAGTCCCATAGAGTCCTTTAGACTGAGCTGTTTACTTTATAAACTTCACTCAATAGTCTAAACCTTCTAAAGTCTTTAAATTAAAGACTTTAGAGTGTTAATGCAAACCAACTTACTAAACTGTTAATAGCAGTTTATTTAGTTAGTCCCATAGAGTCCTTTAGACTGAGCTGTTTACTTTATAAACTTCACTCAATAGTCTAAACCTTCTAAACTCTTTAATTTAAAGACTTTAGAGTGTTAATGCAAACCAACTTACTAAACTGTTAATAGCAGTTTATTTAGTTAGTCCCATAGTCCTTTAGACTGAGCTGTTTACTTTATAAAATTTCACTCAATAGTCTAAACCTTCTAAAGTCTTTAAATTAAAGACTTTAGAGTGTTAATGCAAACCAACTTACTAAACTGTTAATAGCAGTTTATTTAGTTAGTCCCATAGAGTCCTTTAGACTGAGCTGTTTACTTTATAAACTTCACTCAATAGTCTAAACCTTCTAAAGTCTTTAATTTAAAGACTTTAGAGTGTTAATGCAAACCAACTTACTAAACTGTTAATAGCAGTTTATTTAGTTAGTCCCATAGAGTCCTTTAGACTGAGCTGTTTACTTTATAAACTTCACTCAATAGTCTAAACCTTCTAAAGTCTTTAAATTAAAGACTTTAGAGTGTTAATGCAAACCAACTTACTAAACTGTTAATAGCAGTTTATTTAGTTAGTCCCATAGAGTCCTTTAGACTGAGCTGTTTACTTTATAAACTTCACTCAATAGTCTAAACCTTCTAAAGTCTTTAAATTAAAGACTTTAGAGTGTTAATGCAAACCAACTTACTAAACTGTTAATAGCAGTTTATTTAGTTAGTCCCATAGAGTCCTTTAGACTGAGCTGTTTACTTTATAACTTCACTCAATAGTCTAAACCTTCTAAAGTCTTTAAATTAAAGACTTTTAGTGTGTAATGCAAACCAACTTACTAAACTGTTAATAGCAGTTTATTTAGTTAGTCCCATAGAGTCCTTTAGACTGAGCAGTTTACTTTATAAACTTCACTCAATAGTCTAAACCTTCTAAAGTCTTTAAATTAAAGACTTTAGAGTGTTAATGCAAACCAACTTACTAAACTGTTAATAGCAGTTTATTTAGTTAGTCCCATAGAGTCCTTTAGACTGAGCTGTTTACTTTATAAACTTCACTCAATAGTCTAAACCTTCTAAAGTCTTTAATTTAAAGACTTTAGAGTGTTAATGCAAACCAACTTACTAAACTGTTAATAGCAGTTTATTTAGTTAGTCCCATAGAGTCCTTTAGACTGAGCTGTTTACTTTATAAACTTCACTCAATAGTCTAAACCTTCTAAAGTCTTTAAATTAAAGACTTTAGAGTGTTAATGCAAACCCAACTTACTAAACTGTTAATAGCAGTTTATTTAGTTAGTCCCATAGAGTCCTTTAGACTGAGCTGTTTACTTTATAAACTTCACTCAATAGTCTAAACCTTCTAAAGTCTTTAATTTAAAGACTTTAGAGTGTTAATGCAAACCAACTTACTAAACTGTTAATAGCAGTTTATTTAGTTAGTCCCATAGAGTCCTTTAGACTGAGCTGTTTACTTTATAAACTTCACTCAATAGTCTAAACCTTCTAAAGTCTTTAATTTAAAGACTTTAGAGTGTTAATGCAAACCAACTTACTAAACTGTTAATAGCAGTTTATTTAGTTAGTCCCATAGAGTCCTTTAGACTGAGCTGTTTACTTTATAAACTTCACTCAATAGTCTAAACCTTCTAAAGTCTTTAAATTAAAGACTTTAGAGTGTTAATGCAAACCAACTTACTAAACTGTTAATAGCAGTTTATTTAGTTAGTCCCATAGAGTCCTTTAGACTGAGCTGTTTACTTTATAAACTTCACTCAATAGTCTAAACCTTCTAAAGTCTTTAATTTAAAGACTTTAGAGTGTTAATGCAAAACAACTTACTAAACTGTTAATAGCAGTTTATTTAGTTAGTCCCATAGAGTCCTTTAGACTGAGCTGTTTACTTTATAAACTTCACTCAATAGTCTAAACCTTCTAAAGTCTTTAAATTAAAGACTTTAGAGTGTTAATGCAAACCAACTTACTAAACTGTTAATAGCAGTTTATTTAGTTAGTCCCATAGAGTCCTTTAGACTGAGCTGTTTACTTTATAAACTTCACTCAATAGTCTAAACCTTCTAAAGTCTTTAATTTAAAGACTTTAGAGTGTTAATGCAAACCAACTTACTAAACTGTTAATAGCAGTTTATTTAGTTAGTCCCATAGAGTCCTTTAGACTGAGCTGTTTACTTTATAAACTTCACTCAATAGTCTAAACCTTCTAAGTCTTTAAATTAAAGACTTTAGAGTGTTAATGCAAACCAACTTACTAAACTGTTAATAGCAGTTTATTTAGTTAGTCCCATAGAGTCCTTTAGACTGAGCTGTTTACTTTATAAACTTCACTCAATAGTCTAAACCTTCTAAAGTCTTTAATTTAAAGACTTTAGAGTGTTAATGCAAACCAACTTACTAAACTGTTAATAGCAGTTTATTTAGTTAGTCCCATAGAGTCCTTTAGACTGAGCTGTTTACTTTATAAACTTCACTCAATAGTCTAAACCTTCTAAAGTCTTTAAATTAAAGACTTTAGAGTGTTAATGCAAACCAACTTACTAAACTGTTAATAGCAGTTTATTTAGTTAGTCCCATAGAGTCCTTTAGACTGAGCTGTTTACTTTATAAACTTCACTCAATAGTCTAAACCTTCTAAAGTCTTTAATTTAAAGACTTTAGAGTGTTAATGCAAACCAACTTACTAAACTGTTAATAGCAGTTTATTTAGTTAGTCCCATAGAGTCCTTTAGACTGAGCTGTTTACTTTATAAACTTCACTCAATAGTCTAAACCTTCTAAAGTCTTTAATTTAAAGACTTTAGAGTGTTAATGCAAACCAACTTACTAAACTGTTAATAGCAGTTTATTTAGTTAGTCCCATAGAGTCCTTTAGACTGAGCTGTTTACTTTATAAACTTCACTCAATAGTCTAAACCTTCTAAAGTCTTTAATTAAAGACTTTAGAGTGTTAATGCAAACCAACTTACTAAACTGTTAATAGCAGTTTAGTTAGTTAGTCCATAGAGTCCTTTAGACTGAGCTGTTTACTTTATAAACTTCACTCAATAGTCTAAACCTTCTAAAGTCTTTAATTTAAAGACTTTAGAGTGTTAATGCAAACCAACTTACTAAACTGTTAATAGCAGTTTATTTAGTTAGTTTCATAGAGTCCTTTAGACTGAGCTGTTTACTTTATAAACTTCACTCAATAGTCTAAACCTTCTAAAGTCTTTAAATTAAAGACTTTAGAGTGTTAATGCAAACCAACTTACTAAACTGTTAATAGCAGTTTATTTAGTTAGTCCATAGAGTCCTTTAGACTGAGTGTTTACTTTATAAACTTACACTCAATAGTCTAAAACCTTCTAAAGTCTTTAATTTAAAGACTTTAGAGTGTTAATGCAAACCAACTTACTAAACTGTTAATAGCAGTTTATTTAGTTAGTCCCATAGAGTCCTTTAGACTGAGCTGTTTACTTTATAAACTTCACTCAATAGTCTAAACCTTCTAAAGTCTTTAATTTAAAGACTTTAGAGTGTTAATGCAAACCAACTTACTAAACTGTTAATAGCAGTTTATTTAGTTAGTCCCATAGAGTCCTTTAGACTGAGCTGTTTACTTTATAAACTTCACTCAATAGTCTAAACCTTCTAAAGTCTTTAATTTAAAGACTTTAGAGTGTTAATGCAAACCAACTTACTAAACTGTTAATAGCAGTTTATTTAGTTAGTCCCATAGAGTCCTTTAGACTGAGCTGTTTACTTTATAAACTTCACTCAATAGTCTAAACCTTCTAAAGTCTTTAATTTAAAGACTTTAGAGTGTTAATGCAAACCAACTTACTAAACTGTTAATAGCAGTTTATTTAGTTAGTCCCATAGAGTCCTTTAGACTGAGCTGTTTACTTTATAAACTTCACTCAATAGTCTAAACCTTCTAAAGTCTTTAAATTAAAGACTTTAGAGTGTTAATGCAAACCAACTTACTAAACTGTTAATAGCAGTTTATTTAGTTAGTCCCATAGAGTCCTTTAGACTGAGCTGTTTACTTTATAAACTTCACTCAATAGTCTAAACCTTCTAAAGTCTTTAAATTAAAGACTTTAGAGTGTTAATGCAAACCAACTTACTAAACTGTTAATAGCAGTTTATTTAGTTAGTCCCATAGAGTCCTTTAGACTGAGCTGTTTACTTTATAAACTTCACTCAATAGTCTAAACCTTCTAAAGTCTTTAAATTAAAGACTTTAGAGTGTTAATGCAAACCAACTTACTAAACTGTTAATAGCAGTTTATTTAGTTAGTCCCATAGAGTCCTTTAGACTGAGCTGTTTACTTTATAAACTTCACTCAATAGTCTAAACCTTCTAAAGTCTTTAAATTAAAGACTTTAGAGTGTTAATGCAAACCAACTTACTAAACTGTTAATAGCAGTTTATTTAGTTAGTCCCATAGAGTCCTTTAGACTGAGCTGTTTACTTTATAAACTTCACTCAATAGTCTAAACCTTCTAAAGTCTTTAATTTAAAGACTTTAGAGTGTTAATGCAAACCAACTTACTAAACTGTTAATAGCAGTTTATTTAGTTAGTCCCATAGAGTCCTTTAGACTGAGCTGTTTACTTTATAAAATTTACTCAATAGTCTAAACCTTCTAAAGTCTTTAAATTAAAGACTTTAGAGTGTTAATGCAAACCAACTTACTAAACTGTTAATAGCAGTTTATTTAGTTAGTCCCATAGAGTCCTTTAGACTGAGCTGTTTACTTTATAAACTTCACTCAATAGTCTAAACCTTCTAAAGTCTTTAATTTAAAGACTTTAGAGTGTTAATGCAAACCAACTTACTAAACTGTTAATAGCAGTTTATTTAGTTAGTCCCATAGAGTCCTTTAGACTGAGCTGTTTACTTTATAAAACTTCACTCAATAGTCTAAACCTTCTAAAGTCTTTAAATTAAAGACTTTAGAGTGTTAATGCAAACCAACTTACTAAACTGTTAATAGCAGTTTATTTAGTTAGTCCCATAGAGTCCTTTAGACTGAGCTGTTTACTTTATAAACTTCACTCAATAGTCTAAACCTTCTAAAGTCTTTAATTTAAAGACTTTAGAGTGTTAATGCAAACCAACTTACTAAACTGTTAATAGCAGTTTATTTAGTTAGTCCCATAGAGTCCTTTAGACTGAGCTGTTTACTTTATAAACTTCACTCAATAGTCTAAACCTTCTAAAGTCTTTAAATTAAAGACTTTAGAGTGTTAATGCAAACCAACTTACTAAACTGTTAATAGCAGTTTATTTAGTTAGTCCCATAGAGTCCTTTAGACTGAGCTGTTTACTTTATAAACTTCACTCAATAGTCTAAACCTTCTAAAGTCTTTAAATTAAAGACTTTAGAGTGTTAATGCAAACCAACTTACTAAACTGTTAATAGCAGTTTATTTAGTTAGTCCCATAGAGTCCTTTAGACTGAGCTGTTTACTTTATAAACTTCACTCAATAGTCTAAACCTTCTAAAGTCTTTAAATTAAAGACTTTAGAGTGTTAATGCAAACCAACTTACTAAACTGTTAATAGCAGTTTATTTAGTTAGTCCCATAGAGTCCTTTAGACTGAGCTGTTTACTTTATAAACTTCACTCAATAGTCTAAACCTTCTAAAGTCTTTAATTTAAAGACTTTAGAGTGTTAATGCAAACCAACTTACTAAACTGTTAATAGCAGTTTATTTAGTTAGTCCCATAGAGTCCTTTAGACTGAGCTGTTTACTTTATAAAATTCACTCAATAGTCTAAACCTTCTAAAGTCTTTAATTTAAAGACTTTAGAGTGTTAATGCAAACCAACTTACTAAACTGTTAATAGCAGTTTATTTAGTTAGTCCCATAGAGTCCTTTAGACTGAGCTGTTTACTTTATAAACTTCACTCAATAGTCTAAACCTTCTAAAGTCTTTAAATTAAAGACTTTAGAGTGTTAATGCAAACCAACTTACTAAACTGTTAATAGCAGTTTATTTAGTTAGTCCCATAGAGTCCTTTAGACTGAGCTGTTTACTTTATAAACTTCACTCAATAGTCTAAACCTTCTAAAGTCTTTAAATTAAAGACTTTAGAGTGTTAATGCAAACCAACTTACTAAACTGTTAATAGCAGTTTATTTAGTTAGTCCCATAGAGTCCTTTAGACTGAGCTGTTTACTTTATAAACTTCACTCAATAGTCTAAACTTCTAAAGTCTTTAATTTAAAGACTTTAGAGTGTAATGCAAACCAACTTACTAAACTGTTAATAGCAGTTTATTTAGTTAGTCCCATAGAGTCCTTTAGACTGAGCTGTTTACTTTATAAACTTCACTCAATAGTCTAAACCTTCTAAAGTCTTTAAATTAAAGACTTTAGAGTGTTAATGCAAACCAACTTACTAAACTGTTAATAGCAGTTTATTTAGTTAGTCCCATAGAGTCCTTTAGACTGAGCTGTTTACTTTATAAACTTCACTCAATAGTCTAAACCTTCTAAAGTCTTTAAATTAAAGACTTTAGAGTGTTAATGCAAACCAACTTACTAAACTGTTAATAGCAGTTTATTTAGTTAGTCCCATAGAGTCCTTTAGACTGAGCTGTTTACTTTATAAACTTCACTCAATAGTCTAAACCTTCTAAAGTCTTTAATTTAAAGACTTTAGAGTGTTAATGCAAACCAACTTACTAAACTGTTAATAGCAGTTTATTTAGTTAGTCCCATAGAGTCCTTTAGACTGAGCTGTTTACTTTATAAACTTCACTCAATAGTCTAAACCTTCTAAAGTCTTTAAATTAAAGACTTTAGAGTGTTAATGCAAACCAACTTACTAAACTGTTAATAGCAGTTTATTTAGTTAGTCCCATAGAGTCCTTTAGACTGAGCTGTTTACTTTATAAACTTCACTCAATAGTCTAAACCTTCTAAAGTCTTTAAATTAAAGACTTTAGAGTGTTAATGCAAACCAACTTACTAAACTGTTAATAGCAGTTTATTTAGTTAGTCCCATAGAGTCCTTTAGACTGAGCTGTTTACTTTATAAACTTCACTCAATAGTCTAAAACCTTCTAAAGTCTTTAAATTAAAGACTTTAGAGTGTTAATGCAAACCAACTTACTAAAAACTGTTAATAGCAGTTTATTTAGTTAGTCCCATAGAGTCCTTTAGACTGAGCTGTTTACTTTATAAACTTCACTCAATAGTCTAAACCTTCTAAAGTCTTTAATTTAAAGACTTTAGAGTGTTAATGCAAACCAACTTACTAAACTGTTAATAGCAGTTTATTTAGTTAGTCCCATAGAGTCCTTTAGACTGAGCTGTTTACTTTATAAACTTCACTCAATAGTCTAAACCTTCTAAAGTCTTTAATTTAAAGACTTTAGAGTGTTAATGCAAACCAACTTACTAAACTGTTAATAGCAGTTTATTTAGTTAGTCCCATAGAGTCCTTTAGACTGAGCTGTTTACTTTATAAACTTCACTCAATAGTCTAAACCTTCTAAAGTCTTTAAATTAAAGACTTTAGAGTGTTAATGCAAACAACTTACTAAACTGTTAATAGCAGTTTATTTAGTTAGTCCCATAGAGTCCTTTAGACTGAGCTGTTTACTTTATAAACTTCACTCAATAGTCTAAACCTTCTAAAGTCTTTAATTTAAAGACTTTAGAGTGTTAATGCAAACCAACTTACTAAACTGTTAATAGCAGTTTATTTAGTTAGTCCCATAGAGTCCTTTAGACTGAGCTGTTTACTTTATAAAACTTCACTCAATAGTCTAAACCTTCTAAAGTCTTTAAATTAAAGACTTTAGAGTGTTAATGCAAACCAACTTACTAAACTGTTAATAGCAGTTTATTTAGTTAGTCCCATAGAGTCCTTTAGACTGAGCTGTTTACTTTATAAACTTCACTCAATAGTCTAAACCTTCTAAAGTCTTTAATTTAAAGACTTTAGAGTGTTAATGCAAACCAACTTACTAAACTGTTAATAGCAGTTTATTTAGTTAGTCCCATAGAGTCCTTTAGACTGAGCTGTTTACTTTATAAACTTCACTCAATAGTCTAAACCTTCTAAAGTCTTTAATTTAAAGACTTTAGAGTGTTAATGCAAACCAACTTACTAAACTGTTAATAGCAGTTTATTTAGTTAGTCCCATAGAGTCCTTTAGACTGAGCTGTTTACTTTATAAACTTCACTCAATAGTCTAAACTTCTAAAAGTCTTTAAATTAAAGACTTTAGAGTGTTAATGCAAACCAACTTACTAAACTGTTAATAGCAGTTTATTTAGTTAGTCCCATAGAGTCCTTTAGACTGAGCTGTTTACTTTATAAACTTCACTCAATAGTCTAAACCTTCTAAAGTCTTTAATTTAAAGACTTTAGAGTGTTAATGCAAACCAACTTACTAAACTGTTAATAGCAGTTTATTTAGTTAGTCCCATAGAGTCCTTTAGACTGAGCTGTTTACTTTATAAACTTCACTCAATAGTCTAAACCTTCTAAAGTCTTTAAATTAAAGACTTTAGAGTGTTAATGCAAACCAACTTACTAAACTGTTAATAGCAGTTTATTTAGTTAGTCCCATAGAGTCCTTTAGACTGAGCTGTTTACTTTATAAACTTCACTCAATAGTCTAAACCTTCTAAAGTCTTTAATTTAAAGACTTTAGAGTGTTAATGCAAACCAACTTACTAAACTGTTAATAGCAGTTTATTTAGTTAGTCCCATAGAGTCCTTTAGACTGAGCAGTTTACTTTATAAACTTTACTCAATAGTCTAAACCTTCTAAAGTCTTTAAATTAAAGACTTTAGAGTGTTAATGCAA
Source organism: Gigantopelta aegis (assembly GCF_016097555.1). NCBI lineage: Eukaryota > Metazoa > Mollusca > Gastropoda > Neomphalida > Peltospiridae > Gigantopelta > Gigantopelta aegis. The sequence continues at coordinate 118,640 of NW_024532831.1, forward strand.
ACCAACTTACTAAACTGTTAATAGCAGTTTATTTAGTTAGTCCCATAGAGTCCTTTAGACTGAGCTGTTTACTTTTAAACTTCACTCAATAGTCTAAACCTTCTAAAGTCTTTAATTAAAGACTTTAGAGTGTTAATGCAAACCAACTTACTAAACTGTTAATAGCAGTTTATTTAGTTAGTCCCATAGAGTCCTTTAGACTGAGCTGTTTACTTTATAAACTTCACTCAATAGTCTAAACCTTCTAAAGTCTTTAAATTAAAGACTTTAGAGTGTTAATGCAAACCAACTTACTAAACTGTTAATAGCAGTTTATTTAGTTAGTCCCATAGAGTCCTTTAGACTGAGCTGTTTACTTTATAAACTTCACTCAATAGTCTAAAACTTCTAAAGTCTTTAAATTAAAGACTTTAGAGTGTTAATGCAAACCAACTTACTAAACTGTTAATAGCAGTTTATTTAGTTAGTCCCATAGAGTCCTTTAGACTGAGCTGTTTACTTTATAAACTTCACTCAATAGTCTAAACCTTCTAAAGTCTTTAAATTAAAGACTTTAGAGTGTTAATGCAAACCAACTTACTAAACTGTTAATAGCAGTTTATTTAGTTAGTCCCATAGAGTCCTTTAGACTGAGCAGTTTACTTTATAAAATTTACTCAATAGTCTAAACCTTCTAAAGTCTTTAAATTAAAGACTTTAGAGTGTTAATGCAAACCAACTTACTAAACTGTTAATAGCAGTTTATTTAGTTAGTCCATAGAGTCCTTTAGACTGAGCTGTTTACTTTATAAACTTCACTCAATAGTCTAAACCTTCTAAAGTCTTTAATTTAAAGACTTTAGAGTGTTAATGCAAACCAACTTACTAAACTGTTAATAGCAGTTTATTTAGTTAGTCCCATAGAGTCCTTTAGACTGAGCTGTTTACTTTATAAACTTTACTCAATAGTCTAAACCTTCTAAAGTCTTTAATTTAAAGACTTTAGAGTGTTAATGCAAACCAACTTACTAAACTGTTAATAGCAGGTTTATTTAGTTAGTCCCATAGAGTCCTTTAGACTGAGCAGTTTACTTTATAAAGCAGTTTCATATCAATAGTCTAAACCTTCTAAAGTCTTTAATTTAAAGACTTTAGAGTGTTAATGCAAACCAACTTACTAAACTGTTAATAACAGTTTATTTAGTTAGTCCCATAGAGTCCTTTAGAATGAGCAGTTTACTTTATAAACTTCACTCAATAGTCTAAACCTTCTAAAGTCTTTAATTTAAAGACTTTAGAGTGTTAATGCAAACCAACTTACTAAACTGTTAAATAGCAGTTTATTTAGTTAGTCCCATAGAGTCCTTTAGACTGAGCTGTTTACTTTATAAACTTCACTCAATAGTCTAAACCTTCTAAAGTCTTTAAATTTAAAGACTTTAGAGTGTTAATGCAAACCAACTTACTAAACTGTTAATAGCAGTTTATTTAGTTAGTCCCATAGAGTCCTTTAGACTGAGCTGTTTACTTTATAAACTTCACTCAATAGTCTAAACCTTCTAAAGTCTTTAAATTAAAGACTTTAGAGTGTTAATGCAAACCAACTTACTAAACTGTTAATAGCAGTTTATTTAGTTAGTCCCATAGAGTCCTTTAGACTGAGCTGTTTACTTTATAAACTTCACTCAATAGTCTAAACCTTCTAAACTCTTTAATTTAAAGACTTTAGAGTGTTAATGCAAACCAACTTACTAAACTGTTAATAGCAGTTTATTTAGTTAGTCCCATAGAGTCCTTTAGACTGAGCTGTTTACTTTATAAACTTCACTCAATAGTCTAAACCTTCTAAAGTCTTTAAATTAAAGACTTTAGAGTGTTAATGCAAACCAACTTACTAAACTGTTAATAGCAGTTTATTTAGTTAGTCCCATAGAGTCCTTTAGACTGAGCTGTTTACTTTATAAAACTTCACTCAATAGTCTAAACCTTCTAAAGTCTTTAAATTAAAGACTTTAGAGTGTTAATGCAAACCAACTTACTAAACTGTTAATAGCAGTTTATTTAGTTAGTCCCATAGAGTCCTTTTAGACTGAGCAGTTTACTTTATAACTTCACTCAATAGTCTAAACCTTCTAAAGTCTTTAAATTAAAGACTTTAGAGTGTTAATGCAAACCAACTTACTAAACTGTTAATAGCAGTTTATTTAGTTAGTCCCATAGAGTCCTTTAGACTCCTTTACTTTGAGCTTGTTCAATAGTCTAAAATTTTCTAAAGTCTTTAATCTAAACTTTCTGTTAATGTCTTAAACTTTAAAGACTTTAGAGCAGTTTATTTAGTTAGTCCCATAACTCCTTTAAACTGAGCTGTTTACTTTAGTTTATTCAATAGTAGTAAACCATAAAGTCCTTTAATTTAAAGACTTTAGAGTGTTAATGCAAACCACTTACTAATAGTCTAAACCTTTATTTAGTTAGTCTTTAAGTCCTTTAAAGACAGTCTTTACTTTTAGAGTGTCTAAACCTTCTAAGCAGTTAAACTTTAACTTACTAAACTTACTAAACCTTTATAGTTAGTCCCATAGAGCCCTTAATAGCAGTTTATTTTAGTTAGTTAATACCATAGAGTCCTTTAGACTGAGCTGTTTACTTTATAAACTTCACTCAATAGTCTAAACCTTCTAAAGTCTTTAAATTAAAGACTTTAGAGTGTTAATGCAAACCAACTTACTAAACTGTTAATAGCAGTTTATTTAGTTAGTCCCATAGAGTCCTTTAGAATGAGCTGTTTACTTTATAAACTTCACTCAATAGTCTAAACCTTCTAAAGTCTTTAAATTTAAAGACTTTAGAGTGTTAATGCAAACCAACTTACTAAACTGTTAATAGCAGTTTATTTAGTTAGTCCCATAGAGTCCTTTAGACTGAGCTGTTTACTTTATAAACTTCACTCAATAGTCTAAACCTTCTAAAGTCTTTAATTTAAAGACTTTAGAGTGTTAATGCAAACCAACTTACTAAACTGTTAATAACAGTTTATTTAGTTAGTCCCATAGAGTCCTTTAGACTGAGCTGTTTACTTTATAAACTTCACTCAATAGTCTAAACCTTCTAAAGTCTTTAATTTAAAGACTTTAGAGTGTTAATGCAAACCAACTTACTAAACTGTTAATAGCAGTTTATTTAGTTAGTCCCATAGAGTCCTTTAGACTGAGCTGTTTACTTTATAAACTTCACTCAATAGTCTAAACCTTCTAAAGTCTTTAAATTAAAGACTTTAGAGTGTTAATGCAAACCAACTTACTAAACTGTTAATAGCAGTTTATTTAGTTAGTCCCATAGAGTCCTTTAGACTGAGCTGTTTACTTTATAAACTTCACTCAATAGTCTAAACCTTCTAAAGTCTTTAATTAAAGACTTTAGAGTGTTAATGCAAACCAACTTACTAAACTGTTAATAACAGAGTCCTTTTATTTAGTTAGTCCCATAGAGTCCTTTAGACTGAGCAGTTTACTTTATATAAATTTACTCAATAGTCTAAACCTTCTAAAGTCTTTAATTTAAAGACTTTAGAGTGTTAATGCAAACCAACTTACTAAACTGTTAATAGCAGTTTATTTAGTTAGTCCCATAGAGTCCTTTAGACTGAGCTGTTTACTTTATAAACTTCACTCAATAGTCTAAACCTTCTAAAGTCTTTAATTTAAAGACTTTAGAGTGTTAATGCAAACCAACTTACTAAACTGTTAATAGCAGTTTTATTTAGTTTAGTTCATAGAGTCCTTTAGACTGAGCTGTTTACTTTATAAACTTCACTCAATAGTCTAAACCTTCTAAAGTCTTTAAATTAAAGACTTTAGAGTGTTAATGCAAACCAACTTACTAAACTGTTAATAGCAGTTTATTAGTTAGTCCCATAGAGTCCTTTAGACTGAGCTGTTTACTTATATAACTTCACTCAATAGTCTAAACCTTCTAAACTCTTTAATTTAAAGACTTTAGAGTGTTAATGCAAACCAACTTACTAAACTGTTAATAGCAGTTTATTTAGTTAGTCCCATAGAGTCCTTTAGACTGAGCAGTTTACTTTATAAACTTCACTCAATAGTCTAAACCTTCCTAAAGTCTTTAAATTAAAGACTTTAGAGTGTTAATGCAAACCAACTTACTAAACTGTTAATAGCAGTTTATTTAGTTAGTCCCATAGAGTCCTTTAGACTGAGCTGTTTACTTTATAAACTTCACTCAATAGTCTAAACCTTCTAAGTCTTTAATTTAAAGACTTTAGAGTGTTAATGCAAACCAACTTACTAAACTGTTAATAGCAGTTTTATTTAGTCGGGGCCCATAGAGTCCTTTAGACTGAGCAGTTTACTTTAAAAACTTTCACTCAATAGTCTAAACCTTCTAAGTCGTTAAATTAAAGACTTTTAGAGTGTTATGCAAACCAACTTACTGAACTGTTAATAGCAGTTTATTTAGTTAGTTTCATAGAGTCCTTTAGACTGAGCTGTTTACTTTATAAAGTCACTCAATAGTCTAAACCTTCTAAAGTCTTAAATTAAGACTTTAGAGCATTTATGTATACAAACTTACTAAGCTGTTAATGGAGTTTGTTTAGTTAGTCCCAGAGAGTCCTTTAGAATGAGCTCTTTACTTTATGAAATTTTCTCACAGGCTAATCCATCTAAAGTCATAAATTAAAGACTTTAGAGTGTTAATGCAAAACCAATTTACTCAATGTTAATAACAATTTATTTAGTTATCCCATAGAGTCCTTTAGACTGAGCTCTTTACAATATAAAACTCTCTCAATAGTCCTCTACCTTCTGAACTCTATATTTAAAGACCTTAGAGTCCTTATGCAACAAACTTAATAAAACTGTTAAGAGCAGTCTATTTAGGTACTTTCATAGAGTTCTTTGGGAATGAGCAGTTTACTTTATAAATTTCAATCAATAGTCTAAACGTTCTAAGTACATTAAAAAAATATTACAGAGTGTTAACGCAAACCAAACTACTCACATGTTCTAACAATTTTGTTAGTTAGTCCCATTAAGTCCTTTTAGAAAGGCGCAGTTTTACTTTATAAAGTTCACTCAATAGTCTAAACCTTCTGAGTGTTTAATTTAAAGACTTTAGAGTGTAAATGAAGCATCTTACTAACTGTTAATAGCAGTTCATTTAGTTAGTCCCATAGAGTCCCTTTAAAATACTGAGTCTTACTATTATAAACTTCAACTCGATAGTCTAACCCTTTAACTCTTTAAGTTACGACGTTACATTGTTAATGCCAAGCCAATTACTCACTGTTTATACAAGTTATTTAGTTAGTCCCACAGAGTCCTTTAGACTGAGCTGCTTACTTTATAAGCTTACTCAATAGTCCAAACCTTCTGAACTCTTTAATTAAAAGACTTTAGAGTATTAAAGCAAACAAACTTTCACTAAACTGTTAATAGCAATTGTTTAGTAAATAGTCCATAGAGTCCTTTAAAATGAGCATTTTACGTTTTAAAACTTTACTCGATAGTCCGAACCTTATAAACTCTTTAATGTAAAGAATTTAGATTGTTAATGCAAACCAACTTACTAAAATATGTATAACAGTTTGACTATTTAGGCCCATAGAGTCCTTTAGACTGAGCTGTTTAATTTATAAACTTCACATCAATAATCCTAACATTCTAAAGCTCTCATAATTACGACTTTTGAGTGGTAATGCAAACAAACTTTACTAAACAGTTAATAGGAGTTTACTGTTATTTAGTGCCTAGAGTCCTTAGGACTGAGCAGTTTACTGTTATAACATGCACTCAAATAGTCTAAACCTTCTATAATCTTTAAATTTAATACTTTAGAGTTTTAATGCAAACACGACTTACTAAAATGTTAAACAGTTATTAGTTGTCATTTAGCTTGAGTCTGTACCTAAGTCCTTCATTGGAAGTTGTTAGTTCCGTTAGAGAGTCCTTTGGATAATCATTCCTTTAGAGACTTTCACTCAATAGTCTAACCCTCTAAAGTCTTGGAATTAATGACTGTAGTGTTTTACTGCAACAAACTTACTCAAACTGGTAATAATAGTTTTACTGAGATGTCCATCGAGTCCTTAGTGAGGGGGGGGTAATTATAAACTTGCTCAATGACTACACCTTCTAAGGACTTTAATTCAAAGACTTTAGAGGGTTATGCAAACAAACTTACTAACTGTTAATAGGAGTACTTCGTAGGTCATAGAGTCCTTTAGGAAATGTGTCACTTATAAACGTCACTCAATGTCTAAATTGGGTAAGGCCGTAATGGTAGGACTGTAGTGTGTTTAAGGCCAAACTAAACTCAACTGTTTAATAGCATTTTATTTAGTTTAGTCCCATAGAGTCCTTTAGACTGAGCTCTTTACTTATAAAAATTATCCAATAGTCTAAACCTTCTAACTCTTTAATTTAAGACTTTAAGTTTAATGCAAACCAACTTACTAAACTTTAATACTTTATTTGTTATCCCTTAAGTCCTTAGACGCTTTTGCTTTATAAAACTTACTCATATAACCTTCAAAGTCTTTAAATTAGAACTTTAGAGTTTATGCAAACCCTTCTAACTGTTTATAACATTTTTAAATTTATTTCCCATAGACCTTTAACTGAGCGTTTCTTTATAAACCACCAATAGTCTAAACCTTTAAATCTTTAATTTAAAGACCTTAGAGTTAATGCAACCCACTTACAATTGTTAATACCCGTTTTTATAGTCATCCTATTCCTTTAACTGACCTTTTACTGTCCAATATCTAAACCTTTTTCCTTTAATTAAAACTTTAGAGTTTCGCAAACCAACTTCAAACTTTAATAACATTTTTTTAGCTTTTTTAGAGTCCTTTAACTGGCGTTTATTTAAACCCCTAAATTGTCAACCTTCTAAGTCTTTAAATTAAAACTTTAGAGTTTGAAGCAATAACTTTCTAAACTTTAATAACTTTTTTGTTTCCCATAAGTAATTTACTCTTTTACTTTTATAAACTTCACTCAATGTCTAACCTTCTGAACTCTTTAATTAAAAGACTTTAGGAAGTTCATCAAAACATCTTACTAAACGTTAATAGGTTTATTTTTTGTCCCCTCGGATCTTTAGACTTGAATTTACTTTAAAAATTACTTTTCGGTTTCAAACCTTATAAGTCTTTAAATTAAAACTTTAAGTTTATGCAAACCAACTTACTAAATGTTTTATAACGTTTTTTTACTTAGTCCCCATAGGTCCCTTTAATGACTGTTTTACTTTAAAAACTTCCTTCAATTTAAATTCTAAACC
>NW_024532832.1:0-171762 GCF_016097555.1 Gigantopelta aegis
TGTATTGACGGGTTTGCCTTGGTAGAAGTGATGAGTTGGAGGGAAATGAAGTGTTACTTTTTTGATTGAAAAATAGCATAAAAATTAAATAATTTAGGTTATGAAAATCTCCTCGAGGATCAAGACCCACTACTTATCATTTGATGCCTGGAGGTGATCATATAACAAACACAGAAGTAAATATATATATGTTACCGAAATCCTAAAGATGTGTGGCAGTTGCTTACTTTCATTGTTGAATGCTTTAGAGTATGAGGGGCGAAGTGCGTTGGGATGACTATTTTGAGGATTTATATCTGGGCGTATGTTATATGGATCTTATTTCAAGAACATATTAGGCTGGTGGAAACACAGAGGTGAATAAATACCTGGTTCTTGTTATGTCACACTCAATCTGTAAAAATAAGTCGATTGATAAGTTAAATGATTTTACACCTTCACACCTTTTTACACCTTATGCATGCATTCACAAATAATACATGGAATAGATAAAGTGCATGTGCTGTTTTGATGAATAAATGAACACCAATTAATGTACTTTAAACTATATAGAAGGATGTCCATAGTGACAATGAACCCCTTATAATGGACACAGCAAATTAAGTATCACAGATACAGAATTACATAATAACAACCCTCACATACAGGCTTAAGATCCATGATCATTTTTTGGCGTAGCTAAGTGGTGTTTAAAGAAAATCTTCAGTAGAGTTAAACAATATATCCACTATTGTAGTATAGTAAATGCAGCATGTTAACTTTACTAATCTTACTTTTTCAATGTAAATGACACATGCTGGATTGATTGTTAAATTGATCAATCCACTTATCTGGTTACATTTTATCATGTAATGTAGATGCCTGAGAAATATTCATCATTAAGTTATGAACAATGAAGAGAGATCCTTACACTGCCATTAGTAATGGTGCTCCTTCCTTGGCTATCAGTTAAGTGAAGATGCAATTCAAAAAAAATGTGTAAAGGAAAACTAGCTTTGACAAATGAAGTTAAAAACCTGCAGCTAATAATAGTTGGATGGTATGAATATAGTAAAGTGGAGCACCACTCTTTTATGCGTAAAGGAGTGATTGGAGAGATGGGGGGAAGAATACTTCACGTAATGAACAGTCCATTAGAATGGATAAATTAGTTGCAGAAAACATGATGAAAACCGACTTAGTATATGACTTTGGTGATTAAAATTTTTTTGATTTGAATTGTCAGAAATTGTCTCGTAGTAAATTGATTTATGGTAGAGTAGAGAGTTCAAAATAAAGTTATTTTAAGATGGGAGTTGTAATCGTCAATACCAAGGATCTTTTTCAATTTATGTGTTTGACACCATGACACATGAACTTTGTAAGTTTCATGTGATAATAATTCACAAAAGTAGCGCAAGTTTCAAATGGCTATTGATCATCATGATGAGAAGGGGCTAAAGACAAGCATGTTTTTAGGGGTTATTATTAGTTCATAGGGAACTATATAAAAACAAAGGTGGTAACAATTAATAAGTACCCATGAAACAAACTCCAAAGTAAGTGATATCAAAGTTAAATGATTTAGATCTAATGTATTCATTTTTCTATTTTAATATTTGTATTGTTGGGCCATGCACTTTTGTCCTAATATAAAAGAAGGTGTCTAGAGTGTCAGTAATGGAACGCCATACTTTAATGTATAATTAATAAGTATATAGATTTTTTTTAAAAGGACTATTGTGTTTATGGAAGTAAAATAGACTTTTAAACAAGGTATTATAAAGTAAACATCAATAAAAATGCGTGTGTTGTGGATACATAGAAACTGTATGTATGCAAAGTTGTTTTTAAATGTTTAAAAGAAATGATGTCTTTTGCAAATAATGTCACATTTCGTTAGCGTGTAGCTCATATATCCAAGAAAAGCTTGTGTTGGCGTGGTTTTCAATGCATCCGAGTTACTTGATTAAAAATCAATATTATAACTGATCATGACGTAATATAACTATTATTACTACTAATTTTATGACGGAAAAGCTATGTAAATTGAGCAATGGACGACTGTTTCGATGTAGGACATGCTGCCTCTGGGAGTTCCATTATTCGAAGTTTTGTTTTTGTCATAAGAGTTGGCGGGTCTTCTCATTTTCACCTGTAAGATAATTAGCGAGATAAAAGATTAAACTGTACAATTACAATTTATATTGTTTACTATTAAATGTGGCTATAACTAGCAATATTTAAATTATAGGGATTTTGTGGTTGACATTATCATATTTTTATTATAAATAAAACAGGCTAAGTTTATTAATTATGTTTCTCATTATTTCAGGTAATCATATCTTTATCTGGTTAAAGTGATTATAAAATAGCCGTTAAGTTTTTCATTTAACAATATACATTAATGTCTAATTTTACATTTAATTATGTAATTAATAATTATGATGTGGCAAAAAAGTTCTTTAAATAATTGTATACAGTAATATTTTCTTTTTACACAGTGGCTGCCACACTCTGTGAAGCTTCAATTGGTTTATGTAATGTATCGCTGGATCATGTCACTGTTATTTCATTTCCAGCCTAATTTATGCTTTCTATTCATGTCAGGGCTTATGGTCCTAAGGTTATCATCTATGTCACACAATGGGTATTTTATTTATGGAATTTTCAAATACTCTGGGCTGCAATATTGTTTACAGTTACTTATTTTAAAGTTTACTTTTGGCAGATGGATAGTTTCAAAGAAGAGATACAGGAGGACCCTGTAATCATGAACTTGTTATTGATAATCGTCCTATAGGATGTTGTGGTGTCAGTAGTGACGGGAACTTTGTGGTATCAAAAGATTTATTGGCTGCTATATACACTAACAATTGATATGACAATCCTAGTTGTTGTGATGTATTGGAGTTTTATATATGCATTTGATCCTGTAATGGAAGAATTTGACTATGCTAATTTTGTGAAGCATTTGATTGTTGGAATCATGGCTGTTGTTGATCTATTCATAACAGCTATCCCAATACGTATCCTCCATTTTATTTACTCTGTAATTCTTGGTGTGTCTGGTTTATATTTTAGCGGTATATACTTTGCTGCTGGTGGTACTAACCTACTATGGCAATAAATACATTTACAAGTTTTTTAAATATGAGAGAATGTTTCTTTTGCTGTTAGTATGGGGGTTTGTAGTAACATTCATAATTATCCCTGTGATACACAGTTTTGTTTATTGTCTTTATCTTCTTAGAGAAGGTCTCCTTTATTTGGCAAGGAAACATGGTTGTAGCTTTATTGCTGGTGGTTTTGCACATGAACCAATAAACGAGAATGATGAGACTGAATTTGAGCTTATAGTATTGGAATCCACAGTATAATTGACCTATCTACTATATTACTTTTCCACTTTATATATACATTAATTCTTTAAAAGGATGCTGTTTCCTCTAGTAGCTAGCTAGCTGTTATGTGATGTTATATGGCTTGCGAAAACAAGCACTCTCCCTGGATAATGTTTGTATTGAATGTTAACTTTGTTCAAACTGTATTATTTAAGTCATTTATATATTATTTATATACTAATTTCAAACTCCTTTTGGAACAAAACAACATCACAAAAAGGTATCATAACTAGGTCTCTTTGCTGAGACAAATTTTGAAAGCCACTAATAATTCTGAATTAACTGATATTTCAGATGTGACTTTTACTCAAATTGTTTAGTATCATTAAGTAGCTGATCTTTGTAGAAAAATTTTAAAACAGTGTTACTATAGGTATTGAGATAAAAGTCAGCAAGTTTTACTTTTATTCTTCTATGAATATTTTAAGCACCTACTATTAAATTAAAATAAAGTTGCTGTATTCTGTTTAAACAAAATAATAATAAAACTTCATTATTCCTATTGAGTCAATAACAATGATGATTAATAATACTTACCAACTAAACTAAAATAATTCATTTAATAATATTAACTGGGTCGATGTTTTGCACTCGTAACTAATTTAGAATTAATGCTGTTATCAACGTATTAATCAGTATGTAATAGGTCTCCGAACTGAATACCAGTGTTACCCCCTTTTGATCATGGCTTCTGGACCGTCTGTGAATGCTCGCCCATATAAGGAGGACTTTAAGATTTCCGTGTAGAATTGTTAAATTTTGGAGAGAAAATTGTCAAGGTTTCCCTAATCTCGATCAATCATCCTCCTGGAAAGTCTATTTGTTATCAAAAGACTTATTTGGCCATTACTCATTGTTATTTCAGTTTTCAGATCGACCAGAATGTCTCATGATCGAGCTTGTGGTAGTCTCCAATAACGATATAAAACAGACTTATTTTAATCTCAGGATCATTGATGTTAGTGATGTACGATACTGTGACATAAAAGCCAGGGATCTAGGAGTTATTAAAAAAAAGCTGGAGTAATACTAGGAAAAGCCTATAGTAGGCTATGTCAAATGGGCTCATATAATGCTTGGATCAACAACTGTCAAGATTACTGTAAGCATTTTAGCAGAAGATATTGGCTGTCATAGCAATTTTTCTACTGCTAGAGAAGTCGCTATCAATCGTATTACCATTGGAGCAATAGCAGTTGCTGGCATTGCAGTTGGTGCTGCCTTATTATATGCCATGTTTGGCTCTACTAAAGATGATTCTTCAAAATAGTTACCTAATAAGAGAGCAAATGTTTATACAATACATTTTTCCTTATGTTGAGTGATCATTGTATATGCCTGATTACTTTCAATTATAGAACTTCAATTTTGACAAACAAGATAGTTAAACAACGGAAATAAATATACCAGTTATAATACAAGGATGTAGTTTTCAGACTACAATCATATATGGCATAGTATTATTATAAATAATATTATAAAAGAATTCATAAAAAATATCTACAATCTTACATCTTATAAATATAATAATTATAATATAATTACAGAATGGCTAAGACCACAAAGTGGTGAATGCTATTCTGAGTTATATGAAGAAGGTGAAGTCGAGCATATCAAGGTGAGTGTTTTGGCCTAGTTTTCCTAACTTTATATTAGGGAATCCCAGTTAATTTGTAGTATAATGTATAATTTTTATTACGGTATTAGCCACGCCCCTGTCACGTGTGATAGGAGTGGTCAGACAAGAGTAAAAAAACCCAAGGTGATCCTAAACCTCGGCCTTTTTTCAAACGACATGAAAATTATTGTTGATCTCATTATTAGCAGTATTATTAAAGAAAATAGTATTAATCATTATAGTTGTTCTTTTGTAATATGTAATATACATCTCTTATGACATTATCAATGGGGTGTGGTGGGTGGGAGCCATTGATATGCTCGACTTCACCTTCTTCATATAACTCAGAATAGCATTCAACCACTTTGTGGTCTTAGCCATTCTGTAATTATATTTCAGAGGCTCAGTCTCACATATCAATGGTGATTTTTGTAGCACATGATTTGAGAGGATTGACCTGGCAAAACTTGAATTGTAGACTGGTTTATATAAAACTTTTGGAATGTAGATTCTGCACTCCAATCGGCTGCTTTAAGTATATCTTCTGTAGTTACCCACATTCGCAGCCCTTGAGGTGGATGCACCTCTGATTGAGTGGGGCTTTGAAGATTGAAGTGTCAATGCTGCCTTCAGGAGGGTTCTTTTAGCCATCTGGCGATGGTGGAAGAGGTCACCGGACCATGAGGCTTCACAAAAGATATGAATAACAGTGATTGGGTTCTAGGGATTTGTTTTTTGATATGTACAGTTCTAGGGCCTGTACGGGCATAAATCAAGGTTTTCCTCAAACCTAGGAAAAAAGAACTCCTTCATAGGCTTACCCCTGTCTAGACTGTTTGGACAGTGAAGTTGGAAGGAAGGCAAATCCCTCTGGAGATGATTTTGTGGGCTGAAATATCCAGTTTCGATAGATCTACTGATCTTGAAGGGCGAGATAATGCAAGAAGCATGACAGTTTTTAGTGTCACTGACTTAAGTGAGGAGTCTTGGTCTAATTTCTCATTGGATAGGTAGGCTAGGACTGTAGAGATATCCCACGTCCTGGAATACCTTTGCAGGGGAGGTCTAGCATGAAAAACCCCCTTTAGAAGTCGGGTCACCATTGGGTGTTGACCTATGGACATACCATCAATAGGAACATGGATAGAAGCAATAGCTGAGCGATAGGCATTTAATGAGCGGTACTGATAGCCTTCTGAGAACAGATGAGCCAAGAAGTTTAACTATCTCTTCTATAGGTCCATGAATGGATCACTACCCCATTCATCACACCAGCTGATCCCCGTTTGCATAACGAGTCATAGGATTGAGCTGACTTGGTTCTCCATGAGTTGAGAAGGAGTGTTGTAGCTTCCTCAGAAATTCCTTGGTTGCTGTAGTGTTTCCTGAGATAGGCCCACACGGCTAGTTGTGGCAGAATTTCCGGGAAGGATTCTGGCTGCACTTCCCACAGCAGATCTTCCTGAGGTTGGATTTTCCGCGGGAGGTCCTGTAGTAGGCTCAGAAGCAGGGGGTACCATGGTTGAGATGTCCATATGGGAGCCACTAGTATCAGATTTGCTTCCTGTTGTTTTTACCTGGCCAGGACCCTTCCCACTAGGTTCCAAGGAGGGTTGGCAAAACCCTTAGATTTCTCCAGTCCTGGAGGAATGCATCTGTTGCTTCTGCCAGAGGGTCTGGTCTCCAGCTGAAGAACCGAGGCAGTTGATTCGTTAGCCGAGATGCAAATAGGTCCACCTCCATAGGACCCAATTTGCCTGGATTTGCCAGAATATTTTTGGATTTAGCATCCAGTCTGATCGGTCTCTCACCACCCTTGACTCCAGATCCGCGATCACATTCTGCTTCCCTGGTAGGTGTTGTGCTGATAGAATAATATCCTTCTCCAGGCACCACATCCACAGATCTCTTGCTAGGATGGGTGCTTGTAGGGATACTGTCCCACCCAGGTTGTTGATGTATGCTACTGCAGTCATGTTGTCCAGGTACAGCAAGACATGTTTGTTTTGTCTGACCTTTGAGGAATGTTTTTACTGCTAGTGTAGCAGCTAGTAGTTCTAGGCAGTTTATGTGCCATGTCTTCTCGGATGGGGACCAAGGGCCCCCCGTCCTGACATCTTGCGAAGTGGCTCCCCACCCTGTGAGGGAGGCGGTCGGATTCTATCGTCAAATCCGGTTTCCTCAATAGGAGGGACTTCCCACTCCACCTGGCTAGATGGTGTGCCCACCAGTCGAGGTCTGTCCTCGCCCCCCTCTGAAAGTGGGCAGGGAACGTTGTAGATTGGTTGCCCTTTGCTAGTGCCCTTGCTAGATCCCTCTGGATATGTCTGTAAAAAAGAGGCGCTGGTGGCACAGCTTGTGACACTGCATTCATCTTCCCTAGTACCCTCGAGACATCTCGAGCAGAAGGAGGTTGCTCTAGACTTCCCAATTTGTTGGCCTCCGCCCTCAGTTTCTTGATTTTCTGACCTGGGAGGCGGAGCTCCAAGGAGAGGGGTGTGTATCATCATACCCAGGAACTCTATCTCTTTGTGTTGGGGTCGTGAGCGCTTTTCTCTGGATGGACTATAAAGCCTAGGTTCTCCAGGAGAAAGATCAGAGCTAATGTGTGGTCCCTTGACCTTTCTGGGAGTCGGCCATTACCAAAATGTCGTCTATATATGACACTAGCCTCACCCCTAGCTCTCTGAGCATAGCCATCCACTGGCCTTAGGGTCTTGGTAAAGACCCAAGGGGCACATGATAGACCGAAGGGGAGGCAAGTGAATTGGTAATAACTTCCCTTCACCTGGAAGCGGAGGTATTTCCTGTCCATCTCGTGAATCGGAACCATAAAATAAGCATCCTTTAGATCCACCTTGGTGAGCCAATCGTTCTCTCTTAGCAGGTCTTTCAGAGTATGAATGCCCTCCATCTTGAAGTGCTGAGGAGGGATGAACTCGTTGAGTTTCTTCAGGTTGATGACTGGTCTTGTTCCCCCATCCTTCTTGGGAACAAGAAATAGGTTTGAGTAGAAACCTTCCTGACTCTCTGGAGGGTGGATTTCCTTGATTGCCCCTGTGGTAACTTAAACCACTGAATTCACAAAATATGATTTAGAAATAAATCTTTCTATCTCTCTATTTCAATAACAACATCAAGCAAGTTTATATAGAAAAACTCAACAAAGAAAGGTGTAACTAAAAAGTAACACATAGCATAAAAGAAAGAGTATTAACACAACTAACATTGTCACCTATAACAAAAGAAACATAGTAAGCACCTATTAACAAATACACAGTAAATCAAACATAACAAAAGATACAATTATACACAATACGTAAGTGCTAAGTAATATACAATTACAATATATTACATTCCTCCCTTTTAAATTGAACTAATTGAGTTATAAAAATATCGATCAGGAGGTCGAGAAATTCTTGTTGAACGACGTAATGTAGGTTGGGTGCTTCAACTGAAAGAGGTGATGATCTTCATGTAAAGGAGGTGTCGGGATAGAGATATCAGCTAAGTCATCATCAGAACCATTTAACGGAGCTGGTACATCAGTAGGAGGTGAACATGAATTAGATGTACATGCTCGAATATGGTCAACATGTCGTCGAACAATTCGTCCATCCTCAAGTTCCACTAAATAGGAACATGGACCTTTAGTAGATATAATTTTTCCAGAGAGCCAATGTTTACGATCTGGAAAATCACAAATAAATACAAAATCACCAACCTGAAATGTTCTCTCTTTAGAACGAACATCATGGTTTTTTTCTTTCTGCTTTTCTTGCTTTTCTAAGCACTCTTCCCGCTAAAGTTGGCTTCAGTAAGTCCAAATGTGAACGTGGAAGTCTACTGAATAAGAGTTCAGCTGGGCTAGTGCCAGTTGTTGTATGAGGAGTAATACGGTAGCTAAAGAGAAAACGAGCTATACGAGTATTGAGAGAGTCTTTTGACTGTTTCCTCATGCTTTCTTTAAATGTCTGAACAGCTCTCTCTGCCAGCCCATTAGATGCTGGGTGATATGGAGCAGACTTAACGTGACGTACTCCGTTTCTCTTCATGAATTCCGCAAATTCAGTACTTGTAAATGCAGTGCCATTGTCAGTAACTAGCACTTCAGGTAAACCGTGTATGGAGAATATAGATCTGAACTGTTCAATTGTTGAGAGAGATGTAGCAGAACTCACAGGTATAACTTCTAGCCATTTCGAGTAAGCATCTACGACGATAAGAAACATCTTACCTAAAAATGGACCTGCATAGTCTGCGTGTAACCGTGACCATGGACGTTCTGGCCATTCCCACGGGTGTAGAGGAGCTGGTGGTGGACGATGTCTAGTACTCTGGCAATTGAAACATTCTTTCACCTTTTTTCTCTAAGTCATTATCCATGCCAGGCCACCATACAAAACTTCGAGCGAGGCTCTTCATCCGCGAGATACCTGGATGACCTTCATGAAGTTCGTCGATGACTTGTTGTCGTCCACGCGGTGGTGGTACAACGACTCGATTACCCCAAAGAATACAACCACTCTCGATGCTAAGTTCGTTTTTTACGCTGTTGGAATGGTTTTAGAGAATTGTCAGAGGTGTCTCTCCAACCATGGAGGATAAAATCTTTGACTTTAGCTAACAATGGATCACGAGCTGTCCATTGTCGAATTTCATTGGCAGTAATTGGAGAAGATTGCAGAGCACTCATCAATAAGACAGTCTCACCAGGGGTTGGAACATTAGTAGGGGAGTCAGGAAGTGGAAGACGACTCAGTAGGTCAGCATTAGCATGCTGTTCTCCAGGCTTGTATGATATGGAGTAATCATACGCACCAAGGACCATTGCCCATCTTTGGATTCTAGCAGATGCCATTGTAGGAGTTCCTTTAGTTTCACTGAATAAATGTTGAAGGGGCTTGTGATCAGATAGTATAGTGAAGTGACGACCAAATAGGTACTGATGAAATTTCTTCACTCCGAACACAATAGCAAGTCCTTCTTTCTCGATTTGCGAGTACTTGCGTTCAGCTGGTGCTAACGATCTGGAGGCGAATGCGATGGGTTTGTCCAGACCATCTGGTATGCGATGAGATAGAACGGCTCCGATTCCATATGGTGAGGCATCACAGGCTAAAATCAGTTCCTTTTCTGGATCAAAGTGAACGAGAACATGGTTAGAGGTGAGCATAGATCGGGCCTTTTCAAAACACTTCTGTTGTTCTGATCCCCAAGACCATGGTGTTGTTTTCTGTAGCAACCTGTAGAGAGGGGAAAGAACATGAGATAGATTAGGTAAAAATGTACTATAATAGTTAATGAGTCCGAGAAATGATTTGAGTTGTGAGACATTTTTGGGTACTGGTGCATTCTTTATAGCGGTGATCTTTTCATCGGTGGGTTGAAGACCCTTCTCTGATATCTTGTACCCTAAGTACTCCACAGATGTTAACATGAAAGAGCACTTCTCTCTTTTTTAGACGAAGTCCAGCTTGTTCTAGACGTTGTAGTACAGTTTCCAGATTATAGAGGTGTTCATCCGTGGATTTTCCTGTGACCAAAATATCGTCGATGTAAACTGTGACGCCAGGTAAACCCTGTAGTATATTTTCCATCGTTCGTTGAAAAATCGAGGGAGCTGATGCAACTCCAAACGGTAGACGATTGTAGCGATAAAGTCCTTTGTGTGTATTGACTGTCACATACTGCTTAGAGTCTTCTTCCAAGGGGATCTGTTGATATGCATGAGCAAGATCAAGTTTGGAGAATGTGTTCCTCCAGATAAAGAGGCAAACAAAATCATGAATTCTCGGGAGTGGGTATGTATCTGTTTTAGCAGCTTGATTGATAGTTAGTTTATAATCTCCGCAAATACGAATGATCCATCCTTTTTCACGACAGGAACAATTGGTGCAGCCCAATCAGAGAATTGCACTGGTTCGATAACGCCATTTGCTTGTAGACGATCAAGCTCGCGTTCGACCTTCTCTCGTAAGGCATAGGGGACTGGACGAGCTCGTAGAAATTTCGGTTTTATACCAGACTTGAGATAAAATTTAGCTGTAGTTCTATGAACTCTTCCCAGCTCGTCTTTAAAGGCATCTGGATGACGATCAATGACATCTTGCCACTGACTCTTTGGTCCTGCCATACTAAAAGCATATAGCCCCGACCAGTCTAGTTTGATCTGCTGTAGCCAGTCACGACCTAACAGTGATGGGCCATCTCCTGCAACTACTAACAGCGGTAACCGTCTCTTTTGAGTCTGGTAGGTCACATTGACATCAATAGACCCTAATACCTTAATCTGTTTCACCAGTATACGTTTTTAACGTAGCGTGAGAGAACTTTAACAACGGAGCCAGCTTTTGTGTGGACCATAGCCTCTCGTATGTCTTTTTGCTGATTATAGATAGAGTAGCTCCTGTGTCGACTTCCATCTGTAAGTCGGCGTTATTTATCTTCACTTTCACTGTAAGTGGGTGGTTTTTGCCTGTAGTGAGAGCATGCAAGGGATACTCCACTTCATCGGGTTCAGCAACAGTGTTTGTACCATGTGGAGTCGCCGTACGTTTACCTTGTTGACTCCATGTCTTCTTACGGCAAACTTTGGATATGTGTCCTTTCTTGTGACAAAAGTGACACTCCGAGTCCTTAAATCGGCACTCCTTGGGCTCGTGCTTTCCGCCACAAACGAAACACGGTACAATCTGTGGAAGTGTGTCTTGTTTCTTGGGTCTCTGGGATTGCCAAGGCTTGCGGACATGGTGTATCTTTGTAGCACCTTGAAGTTCTTTCACTTGGCTGTCTGCTGATTCTAGTGCTAGAACAATTTTCATAGCACTCTTGTACGTGAGATCTTCCTCACCGAGTAGACGACGCTGCCAGCGTTCGTTGCCTATTCCGCAAACAATACGATCACGGAGCATCGGTTCGAGCGTATCTCCAAAATTACAGAACTCAGCCAGCTTTTTCAGCTCAGCTACATACATCGAGACTGATTCGCCTGTTTTCTTCGGGTCCTGGAGTAAAACAGGTATCGTTGTACCGTCTCAGAAGGAGTCGGGTGAAAATGTGTCCTCATTTGTGTGACAATGTCATCAAAAGGGACGTCTGTAGGCCTATTAGGGGCCAGTACATTTTTGATGAGTCGATAAGTTGATGCACCACAGCAGCTAAGAAGGATTGCCCTTTGCTTTTCCGCATCTTGGACATCATTTGCTGTGAAGTATTGCTCTAGACGCTCAGTGTACGTCTCCCATTCTTCCTGAGTACTGTCGAACTCTCCCAGGTGACCATGTGTAGCAGCCATTGAGACCCTCGTCGCCAAATATGTGGTAACTTAAACCACTGAATTCACAAAATATGATTTAGAAATAAATCTTTCTATCTCTCTATTTCAATAACAACATCAAGCAAGTTTATATAGAAAACTCAACAAAGAAAGGTGTAACTAAAAAGTAACACATAGCATAAAAGAAAGAGTATTAACACAACTAACATTGTCACCTATAACAAAAGAAACAATTATACACAATACGTAAGTCCTAAGTAATATACAATTACAATATATTACAGCCCCTTTGGACAACATAGACTCCACCTCCAGGTCTATCAACTCCTGCTCGTTTGAGGAAAGACTGGAGTTGTTTGGGGGCCTGCTTTGGAATGGTTCCCTGAGGAATTCTATTTGGAACCCTGTAATTGTTTGCAATACCCAATGATCCTGGGTTACTACTTCCCAGTTCTGTACAAAAACATGCCAACCTGCCCACTAGTGGATGAGCTCTCTGAGCTACTACCTGTGCTACAGAGGAAATTCCTCTTGTAAACAATTGACACATTACTATAGGGTTTGCACAATAATTCTGTATTATTAATAAATGAAAAATTAGAGGCAGGTCTCTGCCTACATACATTATGTCTGAAAGTGCAGTTTGAGGAGATTGGCGTGGTCTCTTTATTTGGGTTGGGCCTTCTGAAAGTTCTCTTTTCCTTGTCGAGAGAAAGGCTGGAAACGGTGTTTTCCTCCCCGAAAAGATTGGTAACCGCCTCCCCGCTGGGGATAGAGGGGCGGTTGGTCCGAAAAAAAAAAACGGCTTATGAACTGGTGGTTTTTGAGGGGGGGCGTGCCCCTTTAAGGAGCTTTATTGCCTCAGCCCTCTCCTTAGCGGTTCTTTCAAACCCATTTCCAAAGAGTTTGGGAGCCGCGTCCTTGAAAATCTCTTCTTCGTCAGCCAAGTCTTGTATATCTGAATTGAGCTCCTTCAAGACTTTTTTCCTTCTGAGCTTTGAGATCTGAGAAGAAGCATTGCCTAGGAGAGTAATAGCACCAGAAAGTGTAGATATGGCCTCATCCTGTTCCAGTGTGCCTGACTGGCATGCCTCTAACAGCTGAACCAACGGTCCAATAGGATCCAAGGACGAAAGCTTGAACTCTGGCAAGGTCCTGTTCAAAGGCTTTTGCCTCTCCTCTGAGAGACGAGCCAGCAGTCTTGAAGACTGAGTCTAGTCTTGGACATCTAGTTTCTTCCACGTTAGGGACGTGGAACATTCTCCTCAATTTACGCCTCTCCGCGTGAGGGAGCGTGGAGGTGAAAGATTTTTTCAGGAGAGCGGAGGTGCTCTCTGACACCTCGAATGGCTCTTGAATGTCGCAGCCAGTCTCCTCATCATCTTCGTCAACAGGCCATCTCGGTAGGGGGGAAGATCGGTGACCGTATCAGTCCGATCAGCCCACGGAACGCTCTTAGGGGAGGGTTCTACCTCGAGCGTTGGAGCCCCGTGGACCCTCTCAGAGAGTTCGTCCACGCGAGCAGAGACTGCGTTCAGGGAGGATGTGAAATTTTGCTCCATCCTCTGGATGGCAGCAAGAATATTATTCTGGTCGGCGCTCTGTCCGCCAGTAGTGTCTGAGGTTGTCGGAGTTAAGGACATAGTCACAAAGAAGGTAAACTGATTAGTAACTTGAAGTTAGTAACAATGCAAAGATATAGACTTCGAGAGTCCTCACACAAACGCTTCCACGATGGAGTTAGAAAAAAGGCCGAGGTGTTAGGATCACCTTGGGTTTTTATACTCTTGTCTGACCACTCCTATCACACGTGACAGGGCGTGGCTAATACCGTAATAAAAATTATACATTATACTACAAATTAACTGGGATTCCCTAATATAAAGTTAGGAAACTAGGCCAAACACTCACCATTGATATGTGAGACTGAGCCTTCTGAAATATAATTATAAATTAAATGTAAGTTAATTAACATTAATAATTAACAATTGTTACTCTTCTTAGTAAAAAATTGCTTTTGTTTTGTACTCTAGATAATTTATGTAATGAGATTGGGATTTTGTTGGATCTTTTGGGTCCTTTATTAAATATAAGTCCCAAGACTCTCCTAATGATAATGTATGTATAAACATAATAATAATATAGTCCTTGATGTGGTATGTTGTCTTTGTCTTTTTGATATATATGATATGTCTACTGGTTCTCCCATTTCCTTTCAGTGGGCACAACTGCTGGGAAGAACACAATGTATTGATATGACACAATTGTTTTCTAATGGACTTTAATTCATTGATAGATGAATATATACATATACATACATACATACATACATATGTAACAAGTGTAAACCATTGTGCTATACATTACTGTAACGATTGTATTACAACAAACCTTGCTGTTGAAACCCATTGTGTTATACAATACTATATTAATGTGTGAAATATTGTGTAATCTCCAGAACTCTCTAGAATGTTCTGTATAATTTTGTATTTAAGTAGATATCACTTGTCGTTGAATCATATATATATATCTTTTATAAGTTTGTTTTTCATAAGTATTACTGTTTGAGTTATAACAAAAGATAGTCTGCAAAACTCAGCTCTCAAGCGGGTTACACATACATACATACATACATATATATATATATATATATATAATTATATATATATATATATATATATATATATATATATATATATATATATATATATATATACACATATATATATATAATTATATTGATTGTGTAAAATGATATATATTTTAGTAATATTGTTGTGTATGACAATAAGAAAAGAATTGTTGATAATATACAAGACTTCTATACAAGAGATATTGTGTGATAATATTAAATAACTTTTATATGTACAATAATATTCATTGTATAAAGCTGAATAAAAAAATCTACTTCTGTAACTTCTGGTCAAACATTTACTTGATTAGCTAGCAGGGACGTTTCCTACAGTTTACACAGAACAAGATAGACACACTATTAATAGTAAACTATAATACACTACCTATACTATTATATATATCATACGCTACAATAGTTAACTATATCTTGTATATCGCTACTAAGTTATAACTATGTACAGTATGTAGTATGTATTATATATCCATTGTTATAGTAGTATGTCATAATCCATACCTGACACAGGTAAGAAACTGGTAGCTGGGTAAATGCTACCATTCTATAGCTACTGGCTTAAAGATATACAATAAAAACTAAAGTACAGAACAGCAATTAAATTGAAATGCAATTCAAATAGTAAAACAGTGTACTATAGGTATTGAGATAAAAGTCAGCAAGTTTTACTTTTTTCTTCTATGAATATTTTAAGCACCTACTATTAAATTAAAATAAGTTGCTGTTATTCTGTTTAAACAAAATAATATAAAACTTCATTATTCCTATTGAGTCAATAACAATGATGATTAATAATACTTACCAACTACATCTAAAATACTTCATTTAATAATATTAACTGGGTCGATGCTTTGCAGTCATAATTAATTTAGAGATGATGAATAACTTAATAAACTATCAGTTTATTAAGTAGTTAATATCAGTTATTATTAATATCAGTTAAGTAATATCACTATTATCAGTGTATTAATTAGTAGTTAACAGACTGCCGAATTAAACTAGCAGAGTCACACCCGTTTTGATCATGGCTTCTTCATCTGGATCGTTTGTAAATGCCCTCCCATATAATGAACAATTTAAAGATTTCAAAGCTAAAATCATTCAATTTTGGGATGACAATTGTCAAGGATTCCCTAATCTTGATCAAATATCCTCCTGGAAAGTCTTTTTGTTATCAAAAGACTTGTTTGGCCATTACTCATTGTTGTTTCAATTTTTAGATCGACCAGAGTGTTTATTAATCGAGCTTATGGTGGTGTCATATAATGATATAAACCAGACTGAGTTAAAACTCAGGATTATTGACGTTAGTGATGAACCATACTGTAACATTAGAGCCAGGGATCTAGGAGTTATTAAAGAAAAAGCTGGGATAATACTAGGAAAAGCCTATAGTAGGCTGTGTCAAATGGGCCCATATAATGCTTGGATCAACAACTGTCAAGATTACTGTAAGCATTTAGCAGAAGATATTGGCTGTTTATACGATTTTTTTCTACTGCTAGAGAAGTCACTATCAATCATATTGCCATTGGAGCAATAGCAGTTGCTGGCTTTGCAGTTGGTGCTGCTTATTATTATAAAATGTTTTCAGGCTCTAATAAAGATAAATCTTCAAAATAGTTAGCTAATAAGAGAGCAAATATATTATATATTACATTTTTCTTTTATTGAATAACCATTGCATGTAGCCAAATTACTTTCAATTAAAGAACTTTAATTATGACAAACAAGACAACTAAAACAATGGAAATAAATACGAGTTGTAATATATAATGATGGAATTTTCAGACCCAAATCATGTGATATAGCATTATTATAAATAGTATTATAAAGAAATTCACAAGAAAATGTCTACAATGTTACATCCTATAAAACCTATAAGAATCTAATTAAACGTGTGTTCATTAACATTAATTATTAAACTTTATCACTCTGATTAATGAAAATTGCTTTTGTTTTGTACTCTAGATAACGAGATTGGGATTTTGGTATATAGTTTGTTGGATCCTTTTGGGGTCCTTTTCTAAATATAAGTCCCAAGACTCTCCTAATAATAATCTATTTATCAATGAATTAAAGTCCATTAGATGACAATTGTGTTAGATCAATGCATGTGTTCTTACATCAGCCCACCAGATGTGCCCATGGGAAAGGAAATGGGAGACCAGTAGACATATCATATATCAAAAGACAAAGACAACATACCACATCAAAGACTATTATGACAATTATATATATATATATATATATTAATCAAATGATATTATTGTGTAAGATAATATATTATAGTAATATTGTTGTGTATGGTGATAAGAAAGCAATTATTGATATATACAAGACTTCTTATGCAAGAGATACTGTGTGATAATATTAAATAACTTTTATATGTACAATAATATTCATTGAATAAAGCCGAATAATAGAAACCTTTTTTTGTAACATGGCCAGCATCACAAGAATAATTAATGAAACCCAAACTAAACTGTTTCATTTGTAAAGCTTAACATGTCTAGAACTAAAACAAACTTTCATCTTCTGGTCAAATGTTTGCTTGATTAGCTAACAGGGACTTTTCTACATAGTTTATACAGAACGATATAGACATACTATTAATAGTAAACTATAATACACTACCTATACTGCTATATATCGTATATGACCAATAATTAACTATATCTTGTATATCGCTACTAAGTAATAATTATGTAGTATGTATTATATATCCATTGTTATAGTTGTATGTCATAATCCATACCTGACACAGGTAAGGAACTGATTGCCTGGGTGAATGCTACCTTTCTATAGCTAGTGGCTTAAAGACATAAAGCATGAATCATACTAGCATAAAATAAAACTAAAGTATAGAACAGCAATTAAATCAAAATGCAATTAAATAATTCACCAGGCCTGTAAATGTATAAGGAACATATAATCACATAAACAGACAGTTAGCAAATATCCAAGAGATATCAAAACAATCATAAAGCTAACAAGGTCTTCTTTAAGTCTCCTCAGCTATTTAATGTGCCAATATTTAAGTCTACTCAACTACTTAATGTGTGAAAAATGTTCTGTTTTATTAATATTCCAATGTTGACAATAAACATAGATCACAATTGCTGACATTACCGTGTCGATATAGCAAAGGGGGAATTCCCAGGGAAAAATTTCTTAACTAATTAGCCTTCTGTATCCTCAGATGTGTCCTTAAGTAAACATTGAAAGACCAGATTAGAGTTGGTTATTCCCATGGGGGAGTTTTGAAGAGAATTAACAAATTCTAATGAACCTGAAAATGCATGTCTTGTCGCAATGCAAGCCATATATGAAAACACAGACTATAAATAAACTGATTTTTTCTTTCATTCAAACAAAGTTAAGATTTACATTAACTAGTGGTTAAACTTTCCTATAACTACTCTATCACACTTGACGCTGTTGTAGCAATGTCTGACAATTGGCCATCATCTCTTATCAATTTAACTATAATAGTGCTTTAATTTCTGGAGAATTGAGCTCAACATTGGAGAAAACAGTTAAGGAAAAGCTACCAAATTTGCATTCTGTAAGTCAAATATTCAACCCATAATAAACTAATACTTTTAAAGTAATGTTTTGCAAAGGAATATAGAACATTTTACTTTTCCTTCTAGGTAATCAAAGGGAAGTGTCGTATTCTTGCATCAGTTAATGTAGCACCTTGTCTTGCTGATTGTCCTCGATTTGATCAGAATCAAATCATTCATGTTGATCCTCATTCCATACCAGGATCTCCGTTCAATTCAGCTACTATCACAATCACAGTTCCAAGACAGGAAACTAATGACTCATTTGGTTATGGTCTAAGTGTGACTGATGTTCAAAATCTAGTAGCTACTTTTAAGACCATGTTAATTTCAGATCCCTTTAAAATTGATGAAAAAGTAAGTATTTTTTAATTATTATGTAACACAAATGTGATTTTAATTCAACTTGTCTAGAGCAATATTTGTAGTTCCTATACCAATCTCTATTTGTATGGAACAAGAAGCTAACAAATGATTCACAAGAGTTGTGGAACACGATTAACTGCATAATTACAGTAACAATAGTAATATTAATGTTATTTGATTTGTTAACATTGATTATGTTTGGTGTGTTTTTTCTTATAACACAAAAAATACAAATTGAGACAGTAAATAAAATTATGGCAATAATCAAACCTAATCCTACAAAACTGTAAAGCTCCATACGTTGTTCTAGTTGTAACTCTAACTTGAATGACGTCAGCTCAGAAAAACTTATGGCAATAAGATATGTTTTAGCAAAATGAAGGTCAAACAGCATGTCTTTGATTGTGTAAGTAAGCAAGACTCTTCACTGTTTAAGAAGTCAACTCCTTTAATGTGTAGTGCTATAATCAATTGCATAACATTACTGCTATTAGTTGACTCAACAAAGACCTCATAAAAACCAGCATCTTGTATTTGGCAATTAAAGTTTATTGTTGGTATTGAATGAACTAAATAGCTCTCCTTACAGTAGGGATCAATGTAATTTAGTCTGTGTACAGAAAATGTTTATATTGTCTTCAGCCAAATCAATAGTATTTATAATGTCTATAGATATTGTGGAATCTGGTAGAGCATAAAAAGGAGAAGTAGTTGTCCAGTATAAACCAGGTATGTTTTCTGTAGTAGTTGTCCAGTTAGTGTGGATTTTGTTAACCAACCAAACACTTATAGGATCGATAGTACCATAACTGACAGAAAGCTTAGCTTCTTTTGTAAATGAGCCTTTAATTTGTGAATCAAGCAACACATTGTAACGCTGTTGAGGCAAAGAAGAGAAGCTGTAACTTTGCTGTGAGCTAGATGATAATAACCAAATGGTCAAACACAATACTCAACGTTACTATAATACCAACAACCAGTGATACACCAAATACAATGAGAATGCTGGCATAGGGTTTCCTAGATTTGTTTTCTTCTCTTGCTGTTCGTGATCTATGTAACAAAATTATCATTTCCTACAAGAGATTGAATGTCATTGATATACCTTTGAGCAAACATTCTGTAGCTGAAGTCTCAGAGTCTGTTTCATCTTCATCAATTGCTTGCCTTAATTTTATATCAGTCCTTTCGTTGCTATTTGCTCTATGGAGTGATTATAGCATTCAGAATTTAGTAACTCATTAGGAGGCGGATCATCTCCTGCATGGCCAACAAAAGAATGGTAGTCATTGTGCGGATTAGCGAAAAAGTAAGCTTGAAGAATCCAACTGCCGATAGCCTGAACTATTGACGACAATAGCCATTTTCAAACCTAATAAAATACCTAATTAGCCAGCCATAACCGCAACAGAGGGGTGGTGGCAAGTTATATATGGTTAATAACTTTTACAATAATTTATAAATTCTGAAGTGTTGAAAATAAAAATAAACATAAAATAAAATAAATTTATAATTATATTGTGCTGTATTTTGAAACATTTGATACAATTAGCTACAATATATATGGTTAAGCAGACAACATCAAGAAAGAATCATCATTACCAAGAACAGCAAGAAAGTCTTTTTTGAAAGTAGAATAATCGTCATAGGTAGTTGACAAAATAATCGTGTTACTACATGTCATTGACCTGGGGAGCTGACAAGCTGAGTGAAATGTTACATCAATATTGAAACAAGTAGGTTACTACTACCTGTTACAAAACGAAGAAATTTGTTGTAAGTATTCAGGTGAGAGCTCTCTTATAAATGTCTTAAGGAAATACAGGTTCTTATCTTGCTGTGGTGTGGGAGTATCAAAATCTGGTTTAAGTGCATCAACTATCTTTCTCGGAGTAACACACTGGTCTTCGTAAATTATAATAAAATCATCAATCGTTAAGCTTGACCATGCTGATTCATGAGAAGGAGGTAGTTGTGACAATAAAAAACGAAAGCAGTTTTTGTGGTTGTACAAAAAAATAAATTTAGCTAAATGTAATATATCTTGACGAAGTGTTTTTGGTTTTGGTATACGAGGTAGACCATTGACAGAGTAAAAGTCCAGCAATCTATCGCTGATTTCATCAGTAAAAGTGGATTTTGTCATTGCTGTTTTAAGCAATTGACTTTCTGGTGGTGGGTAAAAATTCAAAAAAACTTTCTAAAAGATGATCATCTTCTAAATCAATGTCAACAACCTAAGAAGAGACCAATCACGGATACAATTGATATTGATGTTGGAAAACATCCAGTGAGAATATAGGAGGGTGATAATATGCGACCGAGAATTGGTAATTTTTTTATGCAACTTCGGCATTTGCTGGATTGAAAAACCGGAACTTTAGCACTGTGTCCAGTGAATAGATTGTATGTTTGATTGTTTAAAATTTGCTCCCAAAATGAACAAAACAAATCTCTTTTCACACACCACAATCAATAGCATCTTCTCCCTCAAACTCTACTTCTAAAAGTGATACAGAAAGTAAAAGATCTTCTTCGTATGCTTTAAAACATCTTCAACAAGATGCTGTCGTCGTATAGAAATATGTTTTACTGGGTTGAAGTATTCTAACAGTTTGCTCAAACAATGAGGAACCTTTAAAAGAATAAAAATATTACTTTTATGATAATACTTACATAAACATCACAATCTTCATTCATCACTGGAGAATGTGGACTTGCAGTATTTGAAGGTGAATGTGATTCATGTAAAGGTGACTCTGGTCTTTCCTCTGTATGTGATTCTTGAGAAGGTGACTCGAGTGTATGTGACTGTAAATCCACATGAAGGTGATTCATGTGAAGTTAACTCATTAGGTGGTGGTATTTGCAATGAAGGACTGTTGCTGACTCTGATGATTAGAAATAAAATTATAATTTAATATTAAGATTATATTACATTAAATTCTGACACACTGTCTATATCAGCTGAACATTTTGGACAAGAAGGCTTCTCATTTATATTATCATCTCCTTCAAAGAATGTTTTCACCTTCTTTAACCATACGTGATAATTCAGTTAAGGTTTCCTGTACAATCTTTAAAAGCAATGTTTACTTCACATTATACTAATATTTAATTATTTACCATAAACCACTGAGATATGCAACTGTAATGAAAAACATGCCTACATGGTAGAGCTTGACCACGTTCCCCGTGTAATGGACTTTTACAAATAGTACAAGTCTATAAATGATCAATAATAATATTAGAATTCAGCTATTAACTATAATTTTCAAGCAAAACAACTCTAAATTGTTTTATGTAAGTTTAATTAGGACATTATTAACATGGATGATTTTGTTGAGTAATTTAGGAATAAAGATACCTCTGTTTCTGCGTTTGAGGGTTGTGATAAGAGATCTTGTGAAGAGTCAGACGATGGACATGAAGTTTCAGTAGAAGATGCAGAAGTACAACTGATTGTTACTGGTACTGATTGAGGACATGTTGTGTTGTTGTTAATTGAAGGAATTGAAGAATTTATAAAAACATGTAAGTAGGACCTGTGAGTGTGGTAATACCAGAGGAAAACTATCAAGTGGTGAACCCGAGAGGTCGCTATTTTGTAGCTGTATAGACATAAATGAAACATTCATTGTGTGAAGATCCAATAGAAGAGCAAAAATAATATAGATTGGCATCTTAGTTCATTTATACATCTGTCCCTCAATCATCCATCCATCTATCCATCATTGTAGCCATCTATCATATCATTCATTGGACAATCCACATATTAACCATTTTCAATACTATTATTTATATTTATATTTCATTTTTTATATCCTAAACATTTCTTCTAGCTTCTCTTCTCTCATCCAAGTGTTTTCTGATTTGATAGATCCTCTCAGCCAATTTCTGATAATATTCTTCCTATATATTTATATAAACATTACAGTTTGTATATAATAACAGTAATAACGCACTCTAGTATTAGGATGTATCATAAAAAAACTCTCTCTGTGCGTACAGCATAGTTATAGATATTAGCTATCCGACTGTCTAGAGAAACTTGATTATAAGAAAACTCTGGATATATGTTTTCAGTACTAAAAAATTAACAAAGTTTACTCACTCATTACCCTCTCAGTCTTCTTGTCCATCTATTCTTTACTTATAACAACTTACATTTTATTGATCAAATGGTTTTCGTAGGTCTGAATTGACTAAATTACGCCAGTCCCTAGTCAATAATATTTACTAAATTAACAGTGATTACACAGTGGGTTTTGATCACCTCTGATTATTTGGGTAAATCTGAGAAGATGGAGACATTCTAATTAAGTGTTGTATCTGGTGATGATCTTGATGGTTCACAAATTGGACAAGTAGGTAGAAAACAGTTTTTTCCAGTGGAAAATGATTTGGCGAGATGAAAAACAGTGTGGAACTAAAAACATATACATATAGTTACTTATTTATATAAACATAGATTACTAGAAACATTATAAAAAGGTAGATATATATATATATATATATATATGCCAAAAACATTATTGTTATACTTGTCATAGTTGTTATTAAAAGTTATTGATCATTGTGAAAGCACAATTATCTGGATAGTAAGGATCTCCTCTCTTTTAAGTTGCTATACCAGAGAGTTTATAATTGATATGTTTTATATGATATGCATATATACTATTACCATAAAAATGTAGTATTCGTTATGTTAATGTACATTGAAATCATTAGTCATCAGACTATCAAATATTATGAACACATACATGTATAAGGTTATAGCTAACACTCACAAGTGCAGTCTCGACCGCTTGGCAACTAGTCATGTGACTTAACACATTCTTCATAGTACGACAATGTGGTAATGAGCAGGGTATGAAGTTACTTTGACAGTTTTCTCTTTGTAGACAGCGATGAGCATGAAGCAGTAAAAACAAGTTGTTGTTGGATGAGTCTAGGGTTCTCTGGTTCAATTAGTATATCAGAACAACTAGCAACATCATTAGAACAACTCGGTAACTGTATTAAACAACAATAGACAATGATGCTAGTGTTTTTACTTCAAACAAGAAGACTTAAAAACTCTTTACAATAGTTAACAAATGCTTTAATATTGTTTACACCATAAAAGAACAAAAGTCACAACTTTTAGAAATGGTTGGCAATAGCTATTGCCCACATTTGATAATATCACTAATGTAGTCATATAATAACTCCCTCACTAGCTACATCACATGTTTGGTATTACTATCTACTATAGATATCTTATATGGACAACTGTTGATTGTGTAAACAATAAAGAATTCCTTAACACTTAAAAGCAATGATTCAAAAGTGTATACTTTTAATTTACACCATTAATGCTAAATACAATGTACTAAATACTACTAATATTACCTGATTAGTATTAGACATATCTTCTCTTTTTAGTTCAATTGGTATTGTTGTAGATAAACTAGTAGTTGGACATGCTTGAGCTATCATTTCTGTACTTGGTACATAAGGAACTGAATTAATATGATTATAATCAGCAGTAATGGATTTGGTTGTATCTGTTGAATAACAGACGAATTTGTTGGACAATCTTCCAAATATGGCACTGAACGAGAGAATTGAGTTTGATTAGAAATGAAGGCGTTGTGTGTGAAGTATTGAATTGTGCCATATGTCTTGGTTACTGGTGTTGAAATGTGAGGTAGATAAGAATGAGTGGGGAACTGGCTGACTCATTAAAGTAGTTGAATAGGATTCTGATCGCCATAGCAACATCCATAATTTGAAACTGCTGTTGGTATAGGATGATTATTTGTACTGCCATATGAAAAAGATGAATAGCGAGAGTGCTTATTGAAGGTAGATACCAAATGCGCTTGTGAAGATACGCACAAGACTCTCTGACAGTTCCATGTATAGCAATAGAATTGAATGGAATATTATTATCAGAGGTCTGTGAAGGTATGTTTGGATAAGCTCTTGAAGTCTCACTGTTAGATAATTGAATACACTATCATCACATTCAGTAAGTACAGCTGGAAAATTCAGGAAGTCAAAAAGATCTGTAAACATAATGATATTATTACAGGATATACATTATACTATATAGAATTACAGTCATGCATATAAATACGTAAATCTTACTATACAGTTTAGTATTATTGTCCTTATGTTAAGATAAGGCTATAATAGGCATCCCAACTTTTGAGTACACATTATATATTATAGTATAAGTAAGTCTGTTCATATACTCTCATGGCCTTGTATGTAACACTAGTAATATTTATAATTATACTATTATCACCTATTTTTACTGATTTACACACAAAGTAATGACATGATACTAATACCATAACATGCCCTATAATATGGAAGTCATTGATGTACATTTAAGCACAGATAATTCTACATTAACATACAATTAAGATTATATACGCTACAATGTCTTAGGGTAATCAATAAGAGGTAAGCTTTAGTAACAGGAGACCAACTGTCGTCTTATAGCATTAAAAAAATTATAACCAAGCCAGTATACTACTAAAACCTATTATTGTATTTGCTAGTCTCGCGTAGCAGCGCTATCTAGATCTACATGAGATTATGTACTTACCGCTGGTCATTGTTTTAGGCTTTTTAGATATTGGCTCATCATCGTTCCCCCCCCACTGACGTCCTGAGGGAATTCGCTCAGCCATCTCTAAACTTCAAGTGCTAGGTCAACAAATATTAAATCCCTCCCCTCACACTTGGTTGACAGCCACACCTATCAATTCTTCCAATTATGGATATGAATAATACTATGTAGGGCTCATATTCAAAAGTATAGCTTGTGGCGTTAATTATACTAACTTCTTATAATTAGCTGATGTATGATATTATATAACAAACATAAAACAAGGAGCAAAACAAAATGCACTCATGAATCCATATCAGAATCCCTATATAAACAGCCAGTCAGAATCACATAATAATGAGTTTTGTATATAATTATTCAATCTTATACATGTAGAAGCAGAAGGTTTATATTGTAATTGCATTTGCACTGTAATAACAAAGACATCTTTTAATTCCTTTTAATAGGAAAATCTGTTGCCTACTTATGTTCCACCCATTTAGAAGCCATGTCTTGCCAACTATAGTATATTTGTCCTGTAGCATGGACTGCTATTTTATGTCAAACCATTGAAAACAAAGGCTGGATAATTGCAAATGTTATGTATATTAATTTAATTGTGTGATTAACTACAAGTAATTACTAAAAACTGTTAGTAACTTGTATACCAGTTAATGGAAGTTGCTCTCACTAGTACACTATAGCAGTTTGGCTTCTCTCACAGTCAGTTTAGCTTATAATAAATCCCAACTATGAGCTCTAAAGAAGAGAAACTACCAATGAGTGATGATGCCATTGTTAAAAGTGATAAGTTTGTTGATAGTGAACAAAATCTTTTTGAAAAATATTGCACACTATTTCCAAATGCTTACAAAAAAAATGATTTGGCGTGTCTACGTTCTCTCAAGAAAACACATTCGGTCACTGGTCTCTTATGTTTGAACATGGCAGGACACTGAAAAATGCTTTAGCGATAGAGTTACTCAAGACAGAGCGCATGGAAGATGGCAACATAAAAGTCATTATTCGATTCTTAGTTATGGATACAAAGAAATATCCTGACCTAAAAAATGGATATGCTGGAGAAATCACTTCTTCAGGATTCGACATCTTTGCAGAAGTTCTGAAGTCCTTCGAGCTATGGGCAGCCATGGAGCATTAGTTAACAACTGCCAGGACTACATCGATGAACTTGCCACTAACCTTGGAGTTCCTATAATGTCAAGGGTGTCATTGATCATGAAATTAAGGGAGTGACATTAATGACTGAAGTGGGACAAGAAGCAGCTACAGTATTTCTTATTTTTTCATAGTAATATGATGTAACAATAAACTCAATTATTATATCATTATATTTCAATTGATCAAGATAATTATAATTAGCACATTACATTTTAATTGAAAACAAGCCACAAAGAAGCCAGAACTAGTGGAAGCATAAGACATCATTATACAAAATATAAATGAACCAGCGAGGTAGGAATGAAGTTTAAGTTGGGGGGGCTGACCTTATAGTTAGTTACATCATAATATTAAACAATCAAAAATGATCCAAAAAATTAATTCATCTGTCGTTAAAGGAAACATACTCTTTAGCTGTTTCTAATAAGTTTTATGTTATCAGTACGGGTCCTAATGTGTATGTAACAGCATTACATGGTTTAGTCGTTCTTTGGTCATAGTACTTTGTTGGTAATTTTTTAGTCAGCAAAAGGTTGAAATATGCGTTCCGCTGTAGCAGAAGTCATTGGAACAGTTAGATACAGCCTAATGTGTTATTGTGTAAATAGTATTGAGTGCAAATCAGGGGGGCTTAGCCCCCCTTTGATTTGAAGTTGGAGGGCTTCAACCCCACCCAACCCCCCCCCTTTCCTACCCCTATGAATGAAACAATATGAGGTATATAGTATGTATGTATATATATATTATATTTATATAATACGTTAGTGTATTATATGCTTGCACTTTAGCCTTTAGTAAGGTTTAGTTATGATACTTCTTTATAGTATGAAATTATGCATAAAGGTTATGACATATATACCTTTTTTTAAACAAACACAGATTTCTGCCAATACACAAAAATACACACTAGCAATTTTTTATTAATTTACAATACAAAATAATACTTATAACAAATTTAGAGCCTGGAGCCAAGCGAAGCAGTTGACTTGTATGATTTGTATCTTTTTACCTCTTTTATGAGTTGTGGACAAAGTATTCAATTAAATTTTTAATGAGCAAGGATAAAAAAAAAATTTAAAGGATGTTGCTTCCAAATAAACAAATACTTTACTTTTATAGAGTATGAAAATTGGACATATAATCATCACTAAAATGAAAGCAAGTAGAAATAAATGGACTTAATATCAAGTTGTTGATTCAAGGAATATATAGTCACATTTCCCTCCTGTATTCCACTTCCTGTTCAATATATCTCTCGTAATGTTCCTCAGCTATTACCTGTATGTTGACTTCATTCTCTCTCACACGTAACTTGTAATACTTAGCTAATATCAGGAACACAATAAAGATTATAAAAACAATCAGACTTTTGAATAGATAAAATTTAACTTTTGACAATGAACTGCTTTACACTGGAATGAATGTTCATAAACAATTTAATTGCAAAACCCAGTCCTGCTGCAGTATATGATAACCCAATCATAAATCTCTCTCATTTCTTGTGGAGACTGAGCCATCATGAATCAATCAAATGTAGGGATAATTAAAAATATAATATATTGCACTCACTGTTGTGGTATAATTATTCATATAACCACTATCTATGTTGAAATGTTCCTTTTGAGTAACATAATCAGATGAGGCTAATTGGAGTAGATACTGCAAATACCAATCTAAAGCCAACTCGTTTTAACATTACCAGGAATGTACACTTATGACAACATGGATATATAACGAAGTTGATAAAGGAGTAATAGAACAGCTGTTACTAACGTAAGTCAGTGAATTATTCAACATGAAACAAGAAATGAAGTGTGTTACAGTATCTTTGTCAACAGCGATAAAAAGTATTCGCCATCCAATATCATTGGCATATTACAGCACCAATGATGCAAATAAACAATGTAATTAATCGCATTGTTTGACACTTTTCTACTTGCTCCTCTGAGAAAGGCCCACCATATCTTTTTTCTTTAGTCATATCTTAGTCCGTTAAGGATAATCTTCTCCCAGTAGGTTAAAGCACTACAATTTCTGGGATACTGTTTTTTCTAGGATAGTTGAGTACTTTAGCAATCACCTTGATAGGGTTAGCAATGTGATTGTAGTATCTAACCAGTGTTTAAAGAAGTAGTCACTGGCATTACTGTAGATACTACAGACCTGATTAGCACATAAGACACAGCAAAAAAATACTTCCTTGTTAATTACAACTGGCCCAAGTTTTAATAAAAACTACAAATTATTGCTGCACTCCAAAAAGTGCAAATATATAATAGCACTTAGTTCATCAGATGAAGCTCCAATAGCTTGATCATATTGAATTGGAAAGTATTTGATTGAAAACTGCATATATCCAACAGATTGAAATATTGAAGATAGTAATATTAATGATAGAAAAAGTGGGTTTTAAGTTTAAAGAAACATTAACAATTAAGCAAACCCACTAAATATCCGGACAAAAATAAAGTCACACACCAGTGATTATTGTTAAATATATCTACCTGTCTTTTATATCTGCAAAAAGACCAATTATTAAAAGTGGTAATAAACATGAGAAATATTAGACAAAATTCAAATATCCAATGTTAGAGTTTACTCCCTATAGTTTGGCATATGCTGGTTTAATAATTACAGCCAAAGGAAAATGTTATGTTTCTATAACCATGCTAGATATACCTAATGATAATTTATATAATAATACAACGACTATGTATATTGAAATTAGTGACACAAATAATTACACACTCTGTTGTGTTTAAGAAATGACTTGAAGTAAACTTTCTGTATCATGAACATACACAAACCTATTATAATATATATGAATACCATTAAAGTGAAACATAGTAATTTAAAGCTTATTACTATTAAAACAACTTTTTTTTATCTAATTCCATTATCCATATTTAAATATGTTTATAAGTTAATTCTTATCAGGAGCTAGACACACTATTAATGGGATATGGTTTCTATAATCTGTACTTCTAGACCAAATGCAGCATACCACAATTCAATCCTCCATTTCCATTAGAGACTAGCAATTGTAAATTCTAAGGAGGTGTTAGAAAAATCAAGCCAATGGATATCCATTCAAAATCTGAGGAAAATAATCAGGATGATAAGGTGTTGTATTTAATTCTTTACTAACAAAAATGATGACATAATAAAGTGGATTTAAAATATAAATACTAATTATTGCTACTGTAACATTAAAAATGTCTATTACTCATTTTTAAACAGAGATTATACTCTGCTTGTATTGACAAAGTCATATTGCAGTCTTCTTTCACCATCTATTTCTCAGTAAATTTTCAAATCTAAGTAACAATGAAATAGTAGTATACAGTTATCATCTTAATATCTAATTAGTTTTAAAATACATAACTTTTTTTGATGTGTGAGTGACTGTGCGTGTGAAATCATCGCTTTAATCTGTTGACAGTCTCATTTCTCTCCTGTATTCAACTTCCTGTTCAAAATACCTCTCATAATGTTCCTCAGCAGGATCAATTTATGTTGACTTCATTTTCTCGCACTCGTAATTTGTACGTTTGGCTAATATTTTAACGACGATGAGCATGATAGCAATAACAGCAGTTTTAAATATATAGTAATAAATACTTTGGCAAATAATATCTTCAGTGCAATGAAAGGGTCTTTTCCATTAATACTAATGACATATCCCAGACCAAATGCAGCATACCAAAGTCCAATCATGAATCCTCTCATTTCATGTGGAGCCTGAGCTATGGTGAATTCTATTGATGTTGGGAAAATCAAGGCAAATGATATTCCAATTAAAATTGATGAGCAATAACAACATGATAAGAGATGTGTTCAATTGAAAATGTTGTTTACTAGCAAACATGTATGACATAGTAAAGTAGAGTTAATAATATAAATACCATCCCCAAAGCTATTCTCTTAAGCATCTTGGAATACATTTATTGAAGAAAGGATGTATTATTAAAAGATTAAAGTAGAATTAGAAATACAGCTACCACTGAATGTATTGAATTGTTATACACAAAGCAGGTAGAAGTTGAGGTTGTTGATTTAGGCTAGAAAAACTACTATATCTTATTCCATGTCCACAAGTATAGCCCACTATGCAAATTAATAATGGTATCAGTCGTTGCAATGTTTTTACATTCTCCGCTTGCTCTTCTGTAAAAGGTCCACCATATTTTCTTTACCCAAGTCTAATCTTGAAGGGTAATCCTCTCCCCAGTATGTCAAAGCACTACGATTTTTAGGGTAATTGTTCTTAACTGCATATTTCATTACATTAGCAATCAGTTTATAGAATTGATAATATGAGGTGTAGTATCTAACCAGTGTCTAAAAGACAATTACTAACAATGACTGTAGTCACAGCTATACCTGACAATACATAAGACACTATGACGAACTGTTTGATTGAACATTGTCCAATTTCAATAATGATATACACAATATGGAATACTCACTAAGTCCCACTAGATGATGGCACTGAGTTTTGTCAGTTGAAAGCACTCAGTATTTGATCAATGGTAAATTGGATAATATTAGACAAAAAACAGCTATATCCAATCATTTCTATAATGTATCCAAGAACATAGAGTATCATAAACAGCATTTTAAATTGCTATAAACTCTTAAACTATAGCAGCAAACCCGAAAACTATCCAAGAGAGAAAACACAAATAGACACCAGTACTTATAGTCTTATATCTAAACCAATCTTACATCCGCAAGTAGACCAAAGAGAAAGAAAAGGAAAAAAAATTAGACAGAATCCCATATCAAAGAAAATAGAATGACCATTTTCACCATCCCACATGACTGTTGATATAGGTGGTTGCTGCAAAAGTACGAACTAAATTCATATGGTGCGTACATCAAAGCATACCAAAGAATAAGAAAAACCATACTGAGCGATAGCTTACACATTGGATTCTCTTTTTGTTAATAACACATTCTACTCATCTCTATGCTTTGTTCATGCCACAAAAAATGAATAACTTTGAAGTGAGTGTTATTATGAAGTTGGCTAAATATATGTTGGCAATTGTTTGCTTCTGATTTTAGATGTTGACATAAAAATACAGATAGAAATTAATAATGGATTTCCAAACAAAATTAAATATAAAATATGGTGTCAAATATAAAATGTATTGATTTTTTTTTTTTTTTTTTTTTTTTTTTTTTATAACTTTGATTGCCAAAAGATCTTGTAATTTAGAATATATATTCTTTAAAATACTATAAACAAAATAGTTGACATTATCTTGTATGCTATTTAGAAAAAAATTGATAGTGTAATAATATTATTACATTGATAGATCATTTATAATTTTGCACATTAAGAAAATTTATATGTATATACCCACAGAAACTGTCAATACAAGCAGTTTACTATATTGTCCACGTTAGCCATTATGCATAGGTACTTTAAAGATCAAGTTGCAGTAGCAATGGCCTATATTCCAGCATTGTCTAGCTGGAATATATTGGCCTAAAAGATTTATTACTATATATACACTTAAAACTGATTTGAGTATAAGTAGTACTTTGAGGAGTGTGGTCCATTCATTGTTTACAAAACTAATGAATCTCTTTCGTAATGTTGACAGTTACAGAGAAAATGCTACTGTCAACTTACAATGTAAAAAAGTATAAAATGAGTTTATATGCAATATTGTAGTAATATATTAATATTGAATGGAGTTGGACCAAGATTTGGTATTTGTACGGGGGGGGGGGGGATAATCAACAGCCAAATGGTTTAATCAACAATTATGTTTTTGAGGTTTTTTATTAACCATGTAACTGTGTATAATGAAGATGTTGATAAATTTATTTAGAGGTAGTTATATAAAAATTATATGTAAAGATATATATTGCATAATATTTCCTTGTTCTTTTAACATTGGTGTGTTCTTAAGAAAACTTTCAATTTGACATGTACTGATTTGTCACCTATCTCTGATATCTTGTAAAAAAATAACACTAGCCTGTGGCAATTGTAACACTTTGATACTTTTCAATTATATCATACCTATATAAAAAATTGATTGAACACAACTTTTGTATTGTCAGCCCACAACTTGAACCTGACCAACCTAGGCAGTTTATAGTCTAGTCATTGATCTAGGAACACTGAATTGAACCCTATGTGATATAAAAGATGTGCACTTTCTTAAGTAACAATTATAATATCCATTTTCTAAGTTTCAATTTTCATTAGTTCATGTATATATTCTGTTTATTTTCTTTGTTACTGAATGTTCTCCTTATTTATAGAAAAGTATTTAGTGTCAGACAAAACAATATTGAAGAGTAGATAATCATAGTTGACTTCATTTTATTTCATCAGAAAATAGGAACTGATACATTGTCATCTACTTTGTCAAACACAATGTTTATAATGATGTTTAATCCCAAAAACAATGGCTACCACAAGTAAGTAGTAATTAATATGTTTATTGAACTATATATATATATATATCTTATCCGCATATTCTATATATATATATATATATACAGTTGTGTCATTTGTGTTACATATGTGGTGTGTCCAAGTGTAATACCTTGTCAGCTTTTTTAACTGATCTAACTTAGCAATACAATAATATTCACTATATTAGTAATGCTGACTAGCGTTTTTTTGTCATTAAGAGATCTATGTACACATTTAAATTTTGATATATTAATACTAGTCCCAACTTATAGTATTGTTGA
The DNA here is from genome assembly GCF_016097555.1 of Gigantopelta aegis. Lineage (NCBI taxonomy): Eukaryota > Metazoa > Mollusca > Gastropoda > Neomphalida > Peltospiridae > Gigantopelta > Gigantopelta aegis. Next base: position 33,372 of record NW_024532832.1, read on the forward strand.
AAAATGGGTTATCCTAGTATTGTTTTTATATAGAACAGGATAATTAAAAATGTATATTTAACTACAATAAAAACATAAATTGATGCCATAATCAACTTGCATGTACAGGTGTAGTTACTAACTGACTGAGTAAACAACAAAAACATAAAAAATCAATGCAATTAATGTCAGGTTTGTTGATTCAAGAGATAGTCCAATTTCCCTCTTATGCTCTTGTTCCTGTCAATGTATCTTTTATAATGTTCCTCAGCTGTGTATGTGTACTATGACTTCACTCTCTTTCACTTGTAACTTTTAACACTTAACACAATGAAGATTATAAAAAATTACATTATTGCATAAATAAAAAATATCTTGACAATGTACTTGTCTCTCATATTCAAAAAGAGTATTTCCTAGAATATATGGGCAGCTAAAAACAAATCCTGTCATTGTATATAACCCAAATCACAAATTCCTTCTATTTATTGTAGAGATGAGCTATTGTGTACTTCAAAAATGCGGGGGGGGTTGAACTATCATAGAAATAAAGAGATATGTGTCCCAAATTTAATTAGTGGAGAAGTATTTTATTACTATTTATAGATATAACATACTGAAACAGCCGGCATTATCAAAGAGCTCTCAGTATTGTCCTGAGGGTTTAAAGTAAATTTAAAGAAACATTTATTTTCAAATCTGAGATAAGCAAAAAATCCTACCTATATGCTGCTTTTTATATATATAGTGTATATAATGTCATTATAACCTACTGTTTTAATGTGATACACATTAAATAGGTTCTCCCTTTACTGCTTGTATAATAATTATCTTAGTATATATGTATGAGTTTTTAATTTGTATACATAAAAAATATCTAAAAATTTGAATGCTCTGTAGTATTGGCTGTGTTATTGTACATGGACGTTTTGTAAAATGAGCTTATGTAAACAGAATTTGATAATGTGTAAAATGATTTCATATAAAAATTGTAACATTAGTAATATGAATAGAGTTAATATGATTCAACTGCCAAACTAGTAAATTATTTTGTTTCTACAATGTATACATAATAATAATTAGGACAAAATAATATAACACAACTACATAACAAACTACAGTATATTGAAATTAATAATAAATAATAATATCCTCGCTGTTTGTTTAAGGTATGAGCTAAAATAAACTTTCAGGTCCATTGACATACACAATATGAAATAATCAATGATATATACTTAAAGTGTAGTCATAATACTACACAGCTTGTTCACTATAAAAGTACCTTTCTTTTATTACAATTATTTTGACTAGAATAATTTGAATGACTCTTTCTCATCAGTGAATAGGTAGACAATTCAATTCATACCCATTATGTGACTTCCAACCACGTATAATGGCAACTTCCAAAAAACATGTAACTCCAAATCTCAATGTCCTATGTGGTTGATCATTTACATGATATATAGACTGAACTATATGGTGATATATATATTATAGTTATATATATATATATAATATTTATATATATATTATATATAATACCACTTAGTGTATTATATGCTTATGCTTTTACTTTTAATGAGGTTTAGGATTGGCATTTTCTTTTATGTATAAAATTGTGTATTAATGGTTATGGACTCTGTATACCATCTTTTAACAATTACAAGTTTTCTGCTGCTACTTGGAAATTATATACGACCTATTTCATTTATCTTGCTAATAATATGATACAAAATATTACTTATAACAGGATTTAGAACCCAAAGACAAGTGGAAATAAATAATCATTGTGATTTTGTACCTTTTTTACTCTTTTATGAGTTGTACTGTACGGCAAATTAAACCATTAAATTTGAAAAACATATAATGTATAGGTCTAAAAGACGTGATTTTTGTAAATAAACCAAGTACTTGTGTATTTGTATATAACATCTATATAGCGATTTTAATAATTGAACATATATTCATAACTAAAATGAAAACAAAAATTCAATGCTCTTAATATCAAGGTGTTGATTGAAAGGAAAGTCCCATTTCCTCCTTGTATTCCCACTCCTGTTTCAATATATCTCTCATAAAGTGCCTCAACTATTATCATGTATGTAACTTTTCATTTCTCTCTCACACGTAACTTGTAGTACCTTAGCTAATATCAGGAACACAATAAAGATATAAAACAATCAGACTGTTTGAATAGATAAAAGTTAAATTTTTGACAATGAACTGCTTTAACAAACGGAATGAATGTTATAAACAATGATTAATTGCAAAACCCAATCCTGTTTGCAGTATATGATAACCCAATCATAAATCCTCTTCATTTCTTGTGGAGACTGAGCATCATGTAACTATATAATGTAGGGGATAATTAAAATATAACATAATCTATTGCACTCAAAGTTTGTGGTATAAATATTCATATATACCACTATCTATGTTGAAATGTTCCTTTATGAGTAACATAATCAGATGGGCTAATGGATTTTTAGTAGATACTGCAAATATCAATCCTAACCTAACTCGTTTTTAACGATACCAGGACCATGTACTTATGACACATGGAATATATAACTAAGTTGATAAAGGAGTAGTAGAACAGCTGTTACTACGGATAATCAGTGAATTATTCAACACGAAACAGGAAATGAAGTGTGTTACAGTATCTTTTGTCAACCGGTATAAAAGTAGCTTCTCCATCCATATTCATTGGCATATACAAGCACCAATGATGGAAAGAAACAATGTAATAAACGCAAAGTGTTTGACATTTTCTACTGCTCCTCTGAAAAAGTCCCACCCATATCTTTCTTTGCCATATCCCAGTCGTGAAGGATAATCCTCCCCCAATAGGTCCAAGGCACCATTACGATTCCTGGGATACTTGTTTCTTTCTAGCATCTAGTTGAGTACTTAACAATCACCTTGATAGGATTAGTAATGTGATGTGCCAGTATCTAGCCAGTGGTTAAAGATTAGTCACTGACAATGACTGTAGATAACAGTATGTACACCTAGACATCACATAAGACAACAGCAAAAAAATCTTGCCGATTTATGTATAGACATTGCCCAATTTTAATAAAAACCAACAAATTATTGGTGCAGACCTAAAAAGTGCCAATATAATAGCACTTAGTTCATCAGTCTGAAGCTCCTACAGCTTGAAAAAAAAAAAAAAAAATCAATATAAATTGGACGATGTTGATTCAAAACAGCATATCCAATGAAGCCAAAAATAGACTTAATGATGCTGCAAATAATATATAAAGTGGTTTTAAGTTATAGAGTAAAACTAAACAATTAAAGCTAAACCACCAACTATTCCAAAGAGACAGAAATATCAGGTTGCACACAGTGACTATTGTTAAATATCTTACCTGTTTTATATGTCTAAAACCAAAAAGGGGAAATGAGCGAAATAGTAGGGACATAATTCAATATCCAATATAATGTCCAGTCCAGAATTCTATTTTTTATTATTTTTTATTTTTTTTTTTTTTATTCCTGTCAAGGCTCTAATTGCAGACATAAGTACCATATGGATATTATTTAAGACGTTCCAGACAATAACAAGTATTATTGATCGAGAGCTAAAAAGTTTGAAACCATTTCATGGATGATATATTATACTTAATTCTTTCACTCTTCTGACTATATATTAGAGATAATACCTGTAACTGCTTATAAAGACGACATTGAATATTATTGTCAACTTTTGATATATATAATCCAGAGCTTTAGTGTTAACAATGTAGTGTTTTGATATTTGGGAATTAAGTTGTGATATCTATGATGATTGACATCGATAGTGATAGTTTCCTACTCAAAAGGTCATCTATAGAAGTATTTTATAATGTAATTAATATGTACTGATTATTTTTATGATATATTAATATGTTTGACTGGGCAAACAAACCTTATCCAATGACATCAGTTTGTTGTTATTAAAAGCCTTTAGCATGCCAATATTGATTACTTACAAAATTACATTTTCACTAGAATCAATTTATAAATCCTGTTCCTATCGCTGAAAATGAACGTGTTATTTTAGAATGGGTTTAAGATAATCTTCCAATTTATAGCTGTATTTTAATAATTTAAATATTTTACTATTTTAATACTTTAATACAAGGACAGGGTTTTTGTGTTAAGGCCATACAAAACAGGTTTACTTGTTCATTATCCTTCAAGTTGAAATTTGCCAAAGAAAGAATGTTATTATTGTAAAATAGTACTGTAACACTAATTTTGATTGTATACCTGTTCATGGTAGTAATCAGAAGGAGGTATAGGTATAATTATGAACACCTTAAAAAGAAATTAAATAGCAGTGTTATATTCAAACAATGTTTCTCATTCTTCTTTAGACTACCACAAATTTACAAAATGATCAAGCTCATTACATAATTTAGCAATAGAAAAATACATAAATTAGTAGTAACTAGTCTTTGATTTAAAGTATAATTCAAATGTTCTTTTCTGAAGAATATACATCAATAAAAACTAAATATCAACATCATAGTAATTGAATCGTAGTCACAAACCAACAACATCATCATTACTTTCATTGACTTCAGTGTTGAGTCAAGTGATAAACCCATTTCTTTCTGTACTCAACTTCTTGTTCTATATACCTCTCATAATGTTCCTCAGTATCCAATGTATATTGACTTCATTTTGTCTCACTCGTAATTTGTAACATTAGCTAGTATTATAAAAACCTATAAGTATGATCAAAATAACCCACACTCTTTAAAATATAATAGTAAAGATTTTGACAGATATTGTCACCTTTACAGTCAAACGCATATTTACTAAACTGATTAATAGCATAACCAACTCCAAATGCTGCATGCCACATACCAACCATAAATCCTCTCATTTTATGTGGAGACTGGGCTATTGTGACTCTAAGGATGTTGGAAAAATCAACCCATACGATATTCCAAACAAGACCTGTGGAGTGACCAGAACTTTTGTATGATTTTAGATTTAATTTAAATGCACTTTATAAGCTAAGATGATGATAACATAATACAATGTTTGTTGTAAAACAAATCCTAGCCCAGACCAATTCTTCTCAACATACTTGGAATGAATTTATAGACACACAGATGGGCAATCTTTAAATGGAAGAAATATGGACAATTACAAAAATGACCTTTTTAATTAAGAATGGGAGACAAAACAAGCACTGGAATCCAGATCATAGTTTCTACTATGCATGAGCTAAATCAACACTGTACATACCCCACAATACTAATAAAAAGTGGCATAATTCTAAACACTGTTTTTACATCCTCTACCTCCTTACTCTGAGGGAAGGTCCACCAATATTTCTCTTTTACCTAAATCTATTTGTGACGGATAGTCATCCTCCCAGTAAGTCAAGGCACTACGATTCTTTGCATACTTCATATTCTTTCTTGCATAGTTGAGTACTTTAGCAATCAGTTTGACAGGATTGGTAAATTTGTGGTATAGTATCCAGCCAGTGCTTAAAAAGAAAAGTTGGTGATATGGACTGTTGAACAGCTACACTGATAACTACATAGACACACAATTAGAAACTGCTTTTCTTCGATTAAACATTGTTACAATTTCACTAACAAGATCACGTGGTATACTCATAGAGTCCCAATATAAACAATAGCACTTAGTTCATCAGCTGAAGCTCCTATTGATTGATCAATATTGAACTGAACAATATTGGACCGAAAGTACAGTACCCAATAAGTTGAATACAAAAACTTAGCCCTAACAGAATCATAAATGGTAAAACTCTCAAAATTAAAGTATGCCTTAAGAATAATAGCTAGCCTGCTATTATCCAGATACAAATGAGAAATAACACAGCAGAAATAATTGTCTTATATCTACCTGTCTTTACATCAGCAGTAGACCAAAGAGGAGGAATAATAAGAAAAAAACACAAGAACCTATATCGTGAACAATATCATGATAACTTTCAAGCTGATTATAGCCATTTGTGTAAATGATTGCTCCAATTGTTTTCTAAGAATGTAGGTGAAGCATACATCAAGGCATCCCAGAGAATCAGCATTGCAGACCGATAACTGACATGGTTTGAAACTGTTTATAATTGACACACAAGTTTTTGATATCTTCATGCTTCGCCAAAAATGACAATTATTGTTTGTCCTGATTATAACAGCTAATTAGTGGGGGAGGAGCATATTAATATTGTACTTTATAGCAAGTTAACCATTATTATGTATTAATATATCACTCCATGTTGTTTAAAAGGGTTGTTTAAAGGGTTGTAGTTTAAGTTAGCTCTAAATTAAACAAATACATTACATGACTTTTTTCATAAATGCATAAAAAAGGAATAATGAACTGAAGTTATCAAAATTGTTACAATGGACTAATGTATATAATGTAATCTCAAAAATGTTATGATTTGAGCTGAACAATATACTCATGCAATTCATGTCAACTGTTCTCATGACGTTAGTTTGTTAAATTAATATTAATATATGTATTTACTTCAGATATAAAAATTAATCCTTACAAATAGTTTTACAAACAATGCTGAACAAATATTGGCAGCAACTTTTTAAAAACGATTAATGATTATTTACTCATACATTGTTTAGCTATAATATTTGATGTTTGTACAATTAGTTTCAATAATATGTATAAGATTTTATATGCAATATTGTATTATTAGCAATGTTAATTATAATATTATAGTTATTCCTAAATTTGGCATTGCTTTAATAGTCAAAGCCAAAAGGAAAATGTTATGTTTGTATAACCATCCAAAAATATACATAATGATAATTATATAATAATATTACAACATCTATGTATATTGAAATTAATGATAAAAAATACATATCCTGTTTGTTTAAGATATAACTTAAAATAACTTTCTGTATCATGAACATACACAAACCTATACTAATATATCATATATCAAGTGAAACATAGTAATTTATAAGCTTGTTAATATAAAACTACCTTTTCTTTAATTGTACTGTACATATTTAAATTGAGATTGGAATATTAGACCTTAATTAATTGCCAGCAGTATGACTGTATTCAGACTTAATGACCTTCTTGTCGTTGATTACGCCAGCAATTGTGTTTACTTTAAATGAATCTACTTTTAATGGAACATTAGTCCATGACCACTTGTTTTCAAAAAGAAATATTAAGCAATAAACATAATTTTGCACATTTGGCACGGGGGTGGATCTATTAATAAAACTAATTATTATAATTTTATTGTAATCCCGCCTTCCACACCACGTGCATGGCAGCTTGTGGTCTGGACCGTTCCTCAGTCTCATTCATGTACGTAAAAGTCATTGTAACTCTCTTTTGTACATGTACCACTTAATTAATGTTCAATAACACAATATTCAGCAATACTGTTAATAAAATGTTGAGGCAATTTTTATTTGGACAGAAGTATTGTCTGTAAAAGTAGGGACAGACATGTTGTCATCAATTCATCAAATAAATTTTTGTAATAATACTGCTGGTAATGGCTACTACAGGTATGAAATTAATTACAAAATTTATTAGCTATAATTAGTCAAACTCTGTAATAAAATAATAATGGCATATTGTAAATGATAGTAACTTTATAGATCACCTAACTAAATTGGACTTATTAGATTAAAAACCACAATATCTAATGACTTACATTATATTGATATTATAAGTTAATTGTTACCAGGAGCTAGATGCACTGTCAAATGTTAATATGATTTCTATATCTGTACTTGTAACATTAATTTTAAGAAAATGGTTATATTATATTTTGGTAACTGCTTGCCACCATAATTATGACTTTTTAATGAGTAATATATAATTATTATTAAATGAAGGGGTTTCAAATATATTTTGTGTTACCTATAATAATGAAATAGATGCTTGATAGCAACAAATATGTCTATATGAAAGAGCAAATGCATTTTTTAAAGTTTTTATAGGGACACTGCACAAGCTCTCTATAATGTTATTAATGACCAAATTCTAGCATGTTTCTTAGCTGAGCTTTCTATTAAATGATTTTATCAATACTGACCAAGTTTGTCTTCTGAATGCTAATTACATAATATTCAAATAAGTGTAAAAGTATTTGCCATATTCCATATAATTATAAAATATTAAAAATTATTAATAATGCATTTATGATTTTATTATTTAAAACCACATGATTAGAATTTTTGTTTATATCAAATGAAGTTAATTTGTTGACAGTTCCATTTCTCTCCTATCTTCAACTTCTTGTTCAAAATATCTCTCATAATGATCCTCAGCTATTACATATCTGTTCACTTTATTTTCTATAACTCATAACTTGTAACATTTAGCTTGTACCAGGAACAAATTAACGCAATAAATATGGTAGTAACAAGAACACCTATAAAAATGTAATAGTAACTGTTTTAACAGGTATTATCTTACTGACAGTTAATATGGGTATTTTCCATTAATTATAATAGCATATCCCAGACAAAAAGCAGCATACTACAATTCAACCCTCTTCATTTATGTGGAGACTGAATAAGTATGGTAAATTCTAAGGATGTTGAAAAAATCAAAGCAAACAATATACCACTAAAATTTGAAGAAAAGAACTGCATGATAAGATGTTGTATTTAATTGTTCTTTACTAACAAACATGATGACATAGTAAAGTGGAGTTAATAATGTAAATACCATCCTCGTAGCTATTCTCTTAAGAATACTTGGAATACTTTTGTTGAAGAAAGGATATATTATCAAATATAAAGCAGAATTAGAAATACACCCACTAGTTTAAATGTATCAAATTGTTAAATGCAAGGTAGAAGTTGAGGTTATTGATTCAGGCTAAATAAGTTATTCCATCTAATGAAATCTGTTTACTGATTTATCAAATAATATAGTTAAAAAGGTTATAATAAAATGAAATGCATAATCCACATTGAGCTTAAATTTTGTGATAGAAATACTATTTTCATATATACTGACTCTATGGATATCTGCATGTAAGCAGACATTTGCCTAGCAGTATTAATGACAATAATGTTGTGATACTTACAGAACCCAAAAGCTGATGCCTCAATCAAGTGAAGAAATTGAATTAGATGATAGATTTAAAAACCATATTATTTTAAGACAGCAAGACAATTGATAGCTATAATGCTGAATAACTATTAACAATGACAGCATAACTAACAATTATTTGAAACAAAGGAAATATGTACATCAATAATATTTATCTCGTCAAATCTTTACATCACTTTCATCGTATGTCTGATAAAATAATGAATTTCCTATTATTGTCACAATAGATTTCAGTTGTTTGTTTTTGTTTGCACAATTTATACAAGTCTATGTATGGATTTTGGTCTATGGCACATCCTAATATTAGTTGAAGTTTATGAATAGAATTCTTCAGTTAAAACACAAGGAATCACAATTAGAGGATGCTTGTACTTATTGTTATTAGATTTTAATAGTGCTGTTCACTCTACATATATGAACTTATCTTTATCACATTTATTTCTACTGTAAACATTACAAACAGCTATTACCATTTTTTAACAGACGTTATACTCTGCTTGAATTAAAAAAATCATAATTATTGCCGCCTCTTTATGTCACTTTATTGATAAATTTCAAATCTTATTAAAACATGAAATATTAATTATACAAATTATAATTTTAATATCTAAATAGTTCTAAAAACACAACCTTTTTTGGTGTTTGTGAAATCAAGGTTAATCTGTTAACAGTTCAATTTCTCTCTTGTATTCAACTTCCTGTTCAAAATACCTCTCATAATGTTCCTCAGCAATCAGATTTATGTTGACTTCATTTTCTCGCACTCGTAAATTGTAACGTTTGGCTAATATTATAAAGACAATGAGCATAACAGCAATAACAGCAGTTTTTAAATATATAGTAATAAATACTTTGGCAAATAATGTCTTCAGTGCAATGAAGGGTATTTCCATTAATACTAATAACATATCCAAGACCAAACGCAGCATACCAAAGTCCAATCATGAATCCTCTCATTTCATGTGGAGACTGAGCTACAGTGAATTCTAAGGATGTTGGAAAAATCAAGGCAAATGATATTCCACTCAAAAAATTTGTGGAACACGAACACACATAATAAGATGTTGTATTTAATTGAAAAATGTGTTTACTAGCAAACATGATGACATAGTAAAGTAGAGTTAATAATATAATATAACCATCCCCAAAGCTATTCTCTTAAGCATACTTGGAATACATTTATTGAAGAAAGGATGTATTATTAAAAGATAAAGTAGAATTAGAAAACACAGCTACCACTGAATGTATTGAATTGTTATGCACAAAGCAAGGTAGAAGTTGAGGTTGTTGATTTAGGTTAGAAAAACTACTATATCTTATTCCATGTCCACAAGAATAACCAACTATGCAAATTAATAATGGTATCAGTCGTTGCAATGTTTTTACATTCTCCACTTGCTCTTCTGTAAAAGGTCCACCATATTTTCTTTACCCAAGTCTAATCTTGAAGGGTAATCCTACTCCCAGTATGTCAAAGCACTACGATTTTTAGGGTATTTGTTCTTTACTGCATATTTCATTACATTCACAATCAGTTTGATAGAATTGATAATATGAGGTGTAGTGTCTAACCAGTGTTTAAAAAGACAATTACTAACAATGACTATGGTCAAAAATATACCTGACATGATGTAAGGACACAATTAATGAACTGTTTGATTGAACCATTGTCCAATTTCAATAATGACATACACAATCTGTATACTCACTAAGTCCTAATAGATGATGGCACTGAGTTTGTCAGTTGAAGCACTCAGTATTTGATCGATGCTAAATTGGATGATATTAGACAAAAAACAGCTATATCCAATCATTTCTATAATGTTTCCAAGAAACATAGAGTATCATAAAAGGCACTTCAAAATTGCTATAAACTCTAACTATAGCAGCAATCCCAAAAACAATCCAAGACAGAAAACATAAATGTATACCAGTAATTATAGTCTTATATTACCAAATTTACATCAGCAAGTAGACCAAAGAGAAAGAATAAGAAAAAAAATAGACAAAATCCGATATCAAAGAAAATGGAATGACTTTTGTCACCATCCACAGTGACTGTTGATATAGGTGGTTGCTGCAAAGTATCGAACTAAATTTCTATGAGCATACATCAAAGGATACCAGAGTATTAGAAGCCATACTGATCTGTAGACTTACACATTGGGATTCTTTTTTGTTAATAAACATTCTACTCATCTTGATTTCTTGTTCATGCCACAAAAATGAATAACTATGAAGTGAGTGTTATTATGAAGTTGGCTAAATATATATTGGCAATTGTTTTGCCTTTTCTTCTTAGATGTTGATATAAATAGATAGAAATTAATAATGGTGTCAAATATTGGTTATTGTAACATTGAGTGTGCCAACAATATCATGTAATCTTAAAAATACTATAACAAAATAGTTTACTATTACGAAATTTGATACTTTAACAATGATTATGTATGTCAAATATAATTGTATTGTTATTATAACTTTGACTGTGCTAAAAAAGATTCTTGTAATTTAGAATGTATATCTTTAATAACCAAATAGTTGACATTATCTTGTATGCTATTAGGAAAATTGATCTGTAATAATGATTATGTACATTGATGGATCATTTATATTTTTACATTAGGAAAATTGATATGTAAAACATAACCACAGTAACTGTCAATACAAGCAGTTTTAATATATTGTCCAAGTTAGCCATTATGCATGGTAGTTATATAAATTATGTGCATAGATAATCCCAAAAATATGAGATACACAATATTTCCTTGTTCTTTTAACATGTGAGTAAAGAAACTTTCAATTTGACATGTACTGATTTGTCAACTATCTCTGATATCTTTATAAAAAATAAACACTAGCATTGCACAATTGTAACACTTTGATTTTTTCAATTATATCATAATATATAAATTTTGAGGAAAATACACTTGACCTTTGAAACACAAATTTGTATTGTTAGTCACAACTTGAACCTGACCAACCTCAGGCAGGTTATATTCTAGTCACTAATCATAACACTGAATTTGAACCCTAGCTGTGTTATATAAAAGATGTGCAATTTCTTAAGTATACAGTTATAATATCAGTTTTTTTTTTTGTAATTCATTAGTTATGCATAATATGTATCATTTATTTTTTTTTTAATGAATTTTCTCTTTATTTATAGAAAGTATTTAGTGTCAGACAAAACAAAATTGAAGAGTAGATAATCATAGTTACATTTCATTTTTATTTCATCAGAAAATTAGGAATGACACATTGTCATCTACTCGTCAAACACATGTTTTTAATGATGCTGCAATCAGTGGCTACATAGGTATGTAGTAATGTCTACGTTTATTAAATTATATATATATATATATATATATATATTATCTCGTATTGAGGACATGATTCTATACTGATACTAAGCATCTACTATATTGTGGAGACTATTTTGATAGGTCATACATTTAAAGATAACCATATTGATATTCAATAAACAACCCACACCTTATAAACACGTAACATCATAGTGTTTATGTATATATATATATATTTATATATAACTAATAATGTATATATATATATATATACATATATACATTATTAGTTAGTTGTTTATTGAATGTCAGTATGGTTATCTTTAAATGTTATTAATCCTCTTATCCATGCTACAAAACTATATAACTATGAAGTGACTGATATTATAAAGTTGGTAAAATATTTGGCAATGTTTGCTTTTCTGACTTTGATATTGATATAAAAATACACAAAAATTAATAATGGACAGCAAAAATTAAAATATAAAATATGGTGTCAAATATAAATGTATTGTTATTATAACATTGAGTGTGCCAACAATAATTTGTAATTTAGAGTATATCTCAAAATGCTATAACAAAATAGTTGACGTTGTCTTATACACTATTAGGAAATTTGATAATAATGATTATGTACATTAAACAGATCATATATAATTTGACATTAAGATTATTTAAATTTATGTATAGCCACAGAACTGTCCAATACAAGAAGGTTCATTTATTGTCCAAATTAGCTATTATAATTATGCATGGTACTTAAAGATCAAGTTGCAGTAGCAATACCTATATTCCGATTGTCTAGTGGAATATATTGGCCTAAAAGATTTGATACTTCACTCAAAACTAATATTGGGTATAAGTAGAAACTTTTGGGAGTGTTGTCATTAATTTTATAAGCTATTATTATCTTTCGTAATGTGACAGTTACAGAGAAATGATGCTTTATGATACATTTACTCATTTTACATATTAGTTTATATGCAATATTGTAGTATTACTAATAATGAATAGATTTAGACCTATATTGTCATTGCAATAATAATCAATGGCCAAATGAGAAATTATTTGTTGGTATAACATGCAACTGTGTATAGTGCAAATAGTGATAAATTATTTAGAGTAGTTATATTAATTATGTGTATAGATAATATTACATAAATATACATACACAATATTACCTTTTTGTTTAACATATGACTTAAAGAAAACTTTCAGTTTGACAAGTACTGATTTGTCAGTTATCTCTGATATCTTTTGTGAGGCATAACACTAGCATTGCACAGGTGTATCACTATGATGCTTTTAATTAATATTATAAATAATTATATAAATTTGGGGATAAAAAACTTGGACTATTGAAACACTAATTTGTATTTTCAGCCATAACTTGAGCCTGACCAACTTCCGACAAGTTATATTTTAGTCAATGATCATAGCACAGAATTAAACCCAATCAGTGTTGTAAGAGATGTGCATTTTCTTAAGTATACAATTATAATATCATTTCTCTAGTTCAATAATTCATGCATAATATGTATCATTTATTTTTTTTTAATGAACATTCTCTTTATTTAAAGACAGTATTTAGTGTCAGACAAACAACAAATTGAAGAGTAGACAATCATAGTTGGACTTATTTCATTTCATCAGAAAAATCAGTAATTGACACATTGTCATCTACATATATATACTGATATATACATTTATTATTAGACATACACACAAACACAATAATATTACATGTTTATAAGGTGAGGTTGCTTATTGAATGTCAATATGGATTATCTTATAAATGTTATAATACACCTCTTCTCATGTGTTGTTTGGCATAGATTATATTACTTAGTTGATGTGAGTATTTATGTGTTTATTGTGTCAGTTCAGAGTATATACAATAATATCATTAATAATGCTGGACTAGGTTTTGTCATTTAAGAGATCTATGTACAACGTTTAAATTTTGATATATTACATTTTGTCCCAACTATAGTATTGTTGAAAAATGGGTTATAGTAACTAGAACAGGATAATGAAAAAGGTATATTTAATACAATAAAACATTAAATGACGCCCATATCAAACTGCATGAGGTATACTGTGAGTAAACAACAAAACATAAAATCAAAGCAATTAATGTCAGTTGTTGATTCAAGTGATAGTCCAATTTCCCTCTTATGCTCTTCTTCCTGTCAATGTATCTTTTATAATGTTCCTCAGCTATTATGTGTACTATGACTTCACTCTCTCTCACTTGTAACTTTTAACACTTAACACAATGAAGATTATAAAAACAATTACATTATATCACTATATTAATAACGACGTAAACAACAAATCATAAAATCAATGCAATTAATGTCAGTTTTTTTTTCAAGGAATAGTCCTATTTCCTCCTATACTCTACTTTCTGTACAATTTATCTCTAATAATGTTCCTCAGCTATTATGTGTACATTGACTTTATTCTCTTTCATGCATTACTTGTAACACTTAGGTAGTATCAGGAACACAATGAAAGATTATAACACAAATACACTATTGAATAAATAAAAAGAATGGTTTTGACAATGCATATGTCTCTTGTACTGAAAAGAGTATTTGCTAAAATATTGGGTAGCAAAAACAAGTCCTGTTGCTGTATTATGATACCCCAATCATGAATCCTCTCATTTCTTGTGTAGACTGAGCTATTGTGAACTCAAACAATGTTGAAAAAATAGAGATATAAAAGATAGATATCAAATTTGTGGAATAATAACATTAAACAAATCATTATTTATGTTTTAAAGTCTTTTATAAGTAACATATCAGATGGATAATTGGAGTGGATACTGCCATTACCATCATAACTCTTTTTAGCATACTATGAATGTACTTATGACAACATGGATAAATGAAAGCTGATAATGAAGTAGAAGGATTGCAATGGCTAAAAATGATGTGTAGTAACTAACCAGTGTTTAAAGAAGTTGTCACTGACAATGACTGTAGACACTGCAAGGCCTGATAGTCTATAAGACACACACAAAACGTCTTGCCTATTGATTAGACACTTCCCAATCTTAATAAACCACAAATAAAATAATCCACTCAAAAAGTTCCTATGTATAATATCACTTAGTTAATCAGTTAAGCTCCTACACCTGATAATATTAAATTGTAAAATATTTGATTGAAAGCTGCCTACCAATTAAGTGGAAAAAGAAATTGATTGATAAAATGGTTTTAAGTTAAAAGTAAAATTACCAATTAAAGCTGGAACCACCAACTATCCACGACAGTCACACATCTAGTGATTATTATAAAGTATCTATGTGTCTTTATAAGCTAAAGGGCAAATAGTGAAATGAGGAAATAGCAGAAGTGTCATATCCTGCCTTCGTAACTTATAAAACATAACTATTTATTTAAGCCTTTGTTTTTGCATTTTCAGTCAGTTAGTGAGTGAGTTTGTTAGTCCCATTTTTGTTACAATCTTATACTGTTTTTTTGAGTCATGTGTTTCCATTTTATTCAGTAGTTCTTTGTGAACTGTGATTGCGTGATCTCGGTTATTTCAAGAACAGTAGTAAATATCCAATGCAATATCCACTTCAGAATTACTGTTGACGGCTGTAGTTAATTGGTAGAATTAAGTATGTACAGAAAATTATCAAAGTCATTCCAGATAATAAGAAGTATTATTGATTGTGGTCATAAACATTATCCAAAAATTACTTATTTATTCACTCTGCCTGATTATATTAAAATTTTGTAATGTCTTGTTCTCAGACATACCAGAGTAAAAAAACATCATTGTAGGTCTGAGTATGTATGTGTATTTCATTAAAATTATGCAATATGCAATGTATGAATTAAAAATTTTCCTAACAAATTGATATAGAGTGATACAAGCAACATCAAATAAAAATGTATGTGTAGTGATATATTAGTTTTAACCTTGTTCTACTCTATTACATGTTATGTATGAGATCTTTTTTGCTCCCTTCTCACATAGTTCATTAAGAAAATTTTAATAAAACAATATTCAGCTTGTTTGTAGTTAACATTAAGAATACATTTTATATACGTGCAACATAATCATCTCAAAATAATGTATAAGGATAATATCAATTCATTCATTAAAATTTTTGACATTTTTATCTAGACAATCTACAGATATCACATCAAACAGGTAATATGTACACCACAAATGTAAATGGATTGACATATAACCATGTAATATAAAACATGTATGGAATATAGAAGTGTAGCAAATTGTATGTTACAATAGCAACTTGTTATTCTTCTGAGAATGCCATCAGGTTGCTTTCCACAAAATGATATATTCCTGAAGCTCTAGATTAGACGGAATGTGAGCTGAAGTTAGTGCCCAGTACACAATATAGTTTATCATAGATATGTCTATGATCACAACCCTTACTATATCTGCAACTGTGATAAGTGGTCACATACCTTCCAGGATCAGCTCCACGTAGCAAGTATGTGATTTACTTTAAAATCATAGACATAAGCCAACAGCAATACAAATCATCCATCCACGGCCAGAAATGACAAAGATAAGCTATTTTGCTATGCTCCTGACTCTTTGATGGTATTTGTCAGTAGATGTGCTTTGGAAGCAGCACAAAAAAGATTCTTGGCTAAATTCTCAAAAATAGCAGTCAATATTGTAGGTATACCATTTATCTTATGGTGCTAAGTAGGACTTAAGTAGGAGGAAATTTCTATTAAACAATACTAAATTAGTTAATACAAAAAATACAAGAAGGCACAGATTGATATATAGTCAGTGGATTGAAGTAAAATCTTATTTCTTTCTTTTCAAAAACAATGTATATATTACATAAAGGATAAAGTAAGAAAATAGTGAAAGTAAATTTAATAGTAGCCATAAATCTGTAACATCAGTCATTAATTTCATGTACAGAATCAATTGTCATTCCCATTTCATTCCTGTACTCAACTTCCTGCTCCATATACCTCTCATAATGTTCCTCAGTTATCCAATGTATATTGATTTCATTTTCTCTCACACGTAATTTGTAACGTTTAGCTAGTACTACAAATATTATAAGTATGATGAAAACAATAATACTCTTATAAATGTAATAGTAAAATTTGGGCAGATAAAGTCAAATCTACAATTAAATGGATACTTGCCGAAATAGTTAATAGCATAACCAACTCCAAATGCTGCATACCACATACCAACCATAAATCCTCTCATTTTATGTGGAGACTGAGCTATTGTGAACTCTAAGGATGTTGGAAAAATTAAGCCATATGATATTCCAAGCAAACATGTGGAATGACAAGTGTTTTGTATGAGGTTGGGTTAATATGAAAATGCACTTTACAAGCTAAAATGATGACAAAATACATTATTGTGGATGAAGCAAACCCTAGCCCCAGACCAATTCTTCTCAACATACTTGGAATGAATTTATAGACACATAGATGTGCAATTTTTTAAATGAAGAAGCATAACAATTACAGCAACAATATGTGTAACTAAAGGACTTGAGAAAAGCAATCAATGAGTTTCAGATCATTATCTTGATTATATATATACAGTGAAAAAAATTCAACACTGTACATACCCACAATACTAATAAAAAGTGGTATAATTCCAAACACTGTTTTCACATCCTCTACCTCCTCCTCTGAGAAAGGTCCACCATATTTCTCTTTACCCTAAATCTATTCGTGAAGGATAGTCATCTTCCCAGTAAGTCAGGCACTACGATTCTTTGGATATTTATTCCTTCTTGCATAGTTGAGTACCTTAGCGATCAATTTGACAGGATTGGTAATTTGTGGTATAGTATCAAGCCAGTGCTTAAAAAGAAAGTTGGTGATTAATGACTGTTGACACGGCCACACCTGATAATACATAGCATACAATTAGAAACTGTTTTTTCTTCAATTAAACACTGTAGCAATTTCATAGTCCCAATAAACAATACACTTAGTTCATCACTGAGCTGTCTCTATTGTTGATCAATATTGAACTGAACAATATTGGACCGAAAGTCCCAATAATAAAATAGCCCTAACAAAATCGTAAATGTAACTCAAAATTAAAGTATGTCTGAATGCCTCCTATTATCCAAGATACAAATGAAGTAAACACCAATAATTGTCTTAACCTGATCAGCAATATTGGAATAATAAGAAAAATAAAAAACCATATCAATGAAATATCATGATAAGTTAGTAAAACTGATTGAAGCAAGTAACAAATGTAAGTGAGTATACATCAAAAAGAATCAGCATTGTGACTGATAACTGAATGTTAAATCTTCAAATTCGACATAAAAGTATGAGCATCTTCACACTGGCCAATGTAATTACTTGATTATAGCACATACATAACAATTAGTTGTTTATTAGATATAGCATACTGAAAGCATGCCACGGGTATTAATATCAAATTCTCTAAGAAGTTTAAACAATAGTAATAATTGTCTTATATCTACCTGTCTTTATATCTGCAAGTAGACCAAAGAGAGGAAATAATACAAAAAATAAACTATATCCAATGTCGATGAGAATAGCATGATTGCCATGAGAGTGGCCCTTTGTTAAACTGATTAAACCAACTTTTTGTAACAAGTGTAAAGTGACCATACATGTCAAGGCATCCCAAAAAATCAGCATTGCAGACCGATAGCTGACATGTTGAAACTTTATCTTCGCGGATATATAAGAGGTGAACATCTTCACACTTGGACAAATGATAATTTCTTGATTGACTATCAATACAAAACAGTTAAATTAGTGGGGGAGGAGATTATTAATATATATTATATATATATATACTATATATAACCTACTAAAATCATGCATGTTTTATTGATGTTATCAAATATTGTCTATATTTGTCACAGGATTTTGATAATGTGTAACGTGATTTTATATGAAAACACTCTGTAGCATTAGTAATATTGAATAGAGCTGGCCTAGATTTGGCATTGCAATAATGTTCAACTGCCAAGCAGAAAATTTTTTTATATTACAATCATTCAAAGTATACATAATAGTAATTACAAAATAATACAACAAACTGAATATAAATTAATAATATCCTCTATTTGTTTATAAAGTATGAAGTTGAACCAAATTAATGTTTCAGTTTCATTGACATACACTAATCTAAAATAATTTATGATGATACATATTAAGTAACAGGCACAAGCTTGTTACTATAAAATTACCTTTTCTTCAATACATTATTTTGGCCAGATAACTGAATGATTATTCTCATTAATGAATAGGTAGGCAATTCAATTCATACCCACTATGCTGACTTTCAACCTCATATAAAGTGACTTCCAAAACGTTAATTCCAAACTGTCAATGTTCTATGTGGTCGATCATTTACATGAAATATAGACAGAACTATATGGTATATATACATATCCACTTTAGAGTATTATACACTTATTTTTTTAGCCTTTAGCCTTTAGGTTTTAGGATAGAATATCCTTATAGTATAAATATAATTGACACAAGAGATTTTGATGTCTTCATACTTCGCCAAAATGACAATTACACGATTGGCTTGGACATATTAATAGCTAATTTAGGGGAGGGGCATATTTATATTGTATCTATAACATGTTAACCAAGATTAGAAGTCTTATTAATATATTATCAAATGTCCTCTATGCTTGTTTAAAGGATTGCAAAAACAATGGTATTAATGATAGTTTAAGTTAGCACTAAATTAAATAAATACATTACATGACTTTTTTTCACAAATACAATAAAAAGTAATAATGAACTGAAGTTATCAAAATTGTTACAGTGGACAAAATGTATATGATACTGTGTGTAATGTCAAACTTATTATTTATTTGAGCATGAGCAATATACTCATGCAATTCAATGTCCACTGTTCTGCCATTAGTTTGTTAAATTAATAGTATAAGGTGTTATTCAGATATATAAATTAATCCTTAAAATTGTTTTATAAACAATTGAAACATTAATATTGGCAGCAATGTATTAAAATGATAAATAATTATTTACCTCATACATTGTTTAGCTATAATATTTGATGTTTTGTACAATTAGTTTATGTAACAGAATTCAATAATGTGTAAAAAGATTTATATGCAATATGTATTATTGGTAATGTTAATTATAATGTTAGAGTTATTCCTAAATTAGGCATTGCTTTGATAGTCAACAGCCAAAGGAAAATGTTATGCTTGTATAACCATCCAAAATATACATAATGATAATTATATAATAATATTACAACATCTATGTATATTGAAATTAATGATAAAAATACATATCCTGTTTTTTAAGATATAACTAAAATAAACTTTCTGTATCATGAAACATACACAAACCTATACTAATATATCATATATCAAGTGAAACATAGTAATTTATAAGCTTGTTAATATAAAACTACCTTTTCGTTAATTGTACGTACATATTTAAATTGAGATTGGAATATTAGAACTTTAATCATAATTTTGATTGCCAGATGTATGACTGATTCAGACTGAACGACTATTCTTGTCATTGATTACGCCTGCAATTGTGTTTACTTTAAATGAATCTACTTTTTCATGGACACTAGTCTATGACCACTTGTTTTCAAACAAGAAATATTAAGCAATAACATTAATTTGCACATTTATTGTGGGTGGATCTATTAATAATTAATTATTATATTTTAATTATAATCCCGCCTTCCACAACACGTGCATGGGCAGCTTGTGGACTGGGTGGTCTCAAGTCTTCAATCATGTACGTAAAAGTTATTTCAACTCTCTTTGTACATGTACCATTTTAATAAATGTTCAATAATACAATATTAACAATACTCATAAAAATGTCAATATCATTTCTTTCAGTTCATTAAGTCATATATAATTGTATCACTTATTCCTCTTCATGTTAACATAATATACTGTTTATTCTATAGTAATACACAGTAGTTAGAGTCAGACAGTGAAAATGTTGAGGCAATTTTATTTGGGCCGAACTATTGTCTGTAAAAGTAGGGACAGACATGTTTGCCATCCATTCATTAAATAAATTTTTTGTAATAATACTGCTGTTAATGGCTACTACAGGTATGAAATAATTACAAAATTTATTTACCTATAATTAATCAACTCTGTAATAAAAATAATAATGGCATATTGTAAATGATACTACTTTAATAGATCGCTACTAAATTGTATTTACACTGTACAATTTCACTAACAAGGATCACTGTTGGTATACTCATAGAGTCCCAATAAACAATAGCACTTAGTTCATCAGCATTCTGAAGCTCCAATTGATGATCAATATTGAAACTGAACAATGTTGGACCGAAAACTGCAATATCCAATAAGTTGTATAAAGTAACATATCCATACAGAATCATAACTGTTTAATCAAAATTAAAGTATGTCTTAAGAATTATAGCCAAGCCTGCTATTATCCACGATAACAAATAAGAAGTAAACACCAGTAATAATTGTCTTATATCTACCTGTCTTTATATCTGCAAGTAGACCAAAGAGAGGAAATAATAAAAAGAATAAACATATCCAATATCGATGAGAATAGCATGATTGCCTTGAGAATGGCCCTTTGTTAAACTGATTAAACCAACTTTTTTGTAACAAGTGTAAGTGAGCATCATCAAAGCATCCCAAAGAATAAGCATTGCACGACTGATAGCTGACATGTTGAAAACTTTATCTTCGATATATAAGATATATAAGAAGTGAACATCTTTCACACTTGGTCAAATGATAATTTCTTGATTGACTAAAAACAGGTAAATTAGTGGGGGAGGAGATTACTACTATATATATAACCTACTAAAATCATGCATTGTTTATTGATGTTATCAAATATTGTCTAATATTTGTCACAGGATTTGATAACGTATAACGTGATTTTATATGAAACACTGTAGCATTAGTAATATTGAATAGAGCTGGCCTAGATTTGGCATTGCAATAATGTTCAAACTGCCAAACAGTAAATTTTGTTATTACAATCATTTCAAAGTATACATAATAGTAATTACAAAATAATACAACAAATGCATATAATTAATAATATCCTCTATTTGTTTATAAAGTATGAAGTTGAACCAAATTAATGTTTGTTTCATTGACATACACTAATCTAAAATAATTTATGATAAATACATACTTAAGTGAGACGAGTAATGCACAAGCTTGTTACTATAAAATTACCTTTTCTTTTCTTCATTACATTATTTGGCCAGATAACTGAATGACTATTATTATTAATGAATAGGTAGACAATTCAATTCATACCCACTATGCTGACTTTCAAACTCATATAAAACGTTAATTCCAAAACTGTCATGTTCTATGTAGTGGATCATTTTACATGAAATATAGACAGAACTATATGGTATATATATATACCACTTTAGAGTATTATACACTTGTATTTTTGTATCCTTTAGTAAGGTTTTTTAGGATAGAATTTCCTTATAGTATAAATATAATTGACACAAGAGATTTTGATGTCTTCATACTTTGCCACAATGTTAGCACTAAATTAAACATACATGATTACATGACTTTTTTTTCACAAATACAATAAAAAAGTAATAATGAACTGAAAGTTATCAAAATTGTTACAATGGACAAAATGTATATGATACTGTGTGTAATCTCAAAAATGTTATGATTTGAGCATGAACAATATACTCAGGCAATCCAATATCAAACTCTTCTGATGACATTAGTTTGTGTAAATTAATAGTATAATGTGTTATTTAGATATATAAATTAATCCTTACAATACTTTTACAAACAATTGAACAAATATTGGCAGCAACTTTTTAAAATGATTAATGATTATTTACCTCATACATTGTTTAGCTATAATATTTGATCTTTTGTACAATTAGTTTATGTAACAGAATTTGATAATATGTAAAAAGATTTATATGCAATATTGTATTATTAGCAATGTTAATTATAATGTTATAGTTAATCCTAAATTTGGCATTGCTTTAATAGTCAACAGCCAAAAGGGAAATGTTTATGTTCATCCAAAATATACATAATGATAATTATATAATAATAATACAACATCTATGTATATTGAAATTAGTGATGAAATATCCTGTTTGTTTTAAGATATAACTTAAAATAAACTTTCTGTATCATGAAACATACACAAACCTATAATAATATATCATATATCAAGTGAAACATAGTAATTTATAAGCTTGTTAATATAAAACTACCTTTTCTTTAATTGTACTGTACATATTTAAATTGAGATTGGAATATTAGACCTTTAATTAATTGCCAGATGTATGACTGATTCAGACTGAATGAGTATTCTTGTCGTTGATTATGCCAGCAATTGTGTTTACTTTAAATGGAATCTACTTTTAATAGAATATTAGTCCATGACCACTAGTTTTCAAACAAGAAAATATTAGCAATAACATTAATTTTGCACATTTGGCACGTGGGTGGATCTATTAATAATTAATTATTATAATTTTATTGTGATCCCGCCTTCCACAACACGTGCATGGCAGCTTGTGTGTCTGGCGTTCCCTCAGTCTTCATTCATGTACGTAAAGGTCATTGCAACTCTCTTTTGTACATGTACCATCTTAATTAATGTTCAATAACACAATATTCAGCAATACTGTTTAATAAAATGTTGAGGCAATTTTATTTGGACAGAAGTATTGTCTGTAAAAGTAGGGACAGACATGTTTTGTCATCCATTCATCAAATAAATTTTTGTAATGATACTGCTGTTAATGGCTACTACAGGTATGAAATAATTACAAAATTTATTTACCTATAATTAGTCAAACTCTGTAATTAAAATAATAATGGCATATTGTAAATGATAGTACTTTATAGATCGCTATTAAATTGGACTTATTAGATTAAAAACCACAGTATCTAATGACTTACATTATATTTATATTATAAGTTAATTGTTACCAGGAGCTAGATGCACTGTCCATGTTAATATGATTTTCTATATCTGTACTTGTAACATTAAATTTTAAGAAAATGGTTATATTATTTTTGGTAACTGCTTGCCACCATAATTATGACTTTTACTGGAGAAACCAAAGTAATCTATAATTATTATTAAATGAAGGGGTTCAAATATATTATTGTTACCTGTAATAATGAAATAGATGCTTGATAGCAACAAATATGTCTATATGAAATGAGCAAATGCATTTTTAAAGTTTTTATAGGACACTACACAAGCTCTCTAACTATTACCCAATGATAAAATTCCTAGCATGTTTCTTAGCTGAGCCTTCTATTAAATGATTTTATCAATACTGACCTAGTTTGTCTTCTTGAATGCTAATTAATAATATACAAATAAGTGTAAAATTATTTCCCATATTCCATATAATTATAAAATATTGTAATTATTAATAGTGCATTTATGATTTTAATTATTTGAAAAAACACATGACTAGAATTTTTGTTTTGAAGTTAATTTATTGACAGTTCATTCCATTTCTATCCTATATTCAACTTCCTGTTCAAATATCTCTCATAATGATCCTCAGCTATCACATATTTGTTCACTTTATTTTCTATAACTCTTAACATGTATCATTTAGCTTGTACCAGGAACAAATAATGATAGTAACAACAGAAAAATAGTAGTAACTGTTTGGCAGTAGTGTCTCCACAACATTTAAATGGAATTTTCCATTGATTATAATGGCATATCCCAGAACAAATGCAGCACACCACATTTCAATCCTCTCATTTCATGTGAAGACTAGCAATTGTAAATTCTATAAGGATGTTGGAAAAATCAAAGCCAATGATATTCCACTGAAAATTTGAGGAACATAATCAGCATGATATGGTGTTGTATTTAATTGGAAATGTTCTTTACTAACAAACATGATGACATAGTAAAGTAAGTTAATAATATAAATACTAATCCTAAAGCTATTCTCTTAAGCATACTTTGAATGCATTTGTTGAAGAAAAAAGGATGTATTATCAAATATAAAGCAGATTTAGAAATACACCCACTAGTAAATGTATCAAATTGTTAAATACAAGGTAGAAGTTTGAGGTTGTTGATTCAGGCTAATATAACTAATGTGAAATCTGTTTACTGCATGATCTTAATCAATGAATATAGTTAAGTAAGTTATAATAAAATGAATGCATAATCCACATTCAGTTTAAATTTGTGACAGAAATACTATTTTCACATATTGACTCTATGGATATCTTGTATGTAAAGCAGACATTGCCTAACTGTATTAATGACAATAATGTTGTGAACTTGTGATGCTTACAGAACCTCCAAAAAGCTGATGCCTCAACCAAGTGAAGAAATTGGAATAGATGATATTAGATTTAAAACATATTATTTTAAGACAGCAAGACAATTGATAGCTATAATGCTGAGTAAATATTAACAATGACAGCATAAGTAACAATTATTTTAAACCAAAGAAATATGTACATCATATCATGTTTATTTCATCAAATCTTTACTCTCAATTTTCATCTTATTGTCTGATAAAATAATGAATTTCATATTATTTGTCACAATAGATATTTCAGTTGTTTGTGTTTTTTGTTTGCACATTTATACAAGTCTATATGTATGGACTTTTAGTATATGGCATCTAATATTAGTTGAGGTTTATGAATGGAATTTTTTCAGTTAAAACACAAGGAATCACAATTGGAGGATGCTGTACTTATTGTTAATACATTTTAATAATGCTGTTTACTCTACATTATGATCTACCTTTATCACATTTATGCTACTTTGTAACATTAAAAACAGCTATTAACCATTTTTAAACAGACGTTATAGTCTGCTTGAATTTTAAAAATCATATTGCAGCCTGTTTTATGTCATTTTATTGATAAATTCCAAATCTTACTAACATTGAAATATTAGTAATACAATTTATCATTTAATATCTAATTAGTTCTAAAAAACACATAACTTTTTTGGTGTTGTGAAATCTGTTTAACAGTTTCAATTTCTCTCTTGTATTCAACTTCCTGTTCAAAATAACTCTCATTAATTGGTTCCTTAGCAATCATATTTATGTTGACTTCATTTTCTCGTTCTCATAATTTATATCGTCTTGGCTAATATCCATAAAGACAACGAGCATGATAGCAGTAACAGTAGTTTTAAATGTATAGTAATAAATACTTTGGCAAATAATGTCTTCAGTGCAATGAATTGGGTTTTTGCTAGTAATACTAATAGCATATCCAAGACCAAATGAAAGTGCAATCATAAATCCTCTCGTTTCATGTGGAGACTGAACCACAGCACTGAATTGAACCCTAGCAATGTTGTATAAAAGAAGTGCATTTTCTTAAGTATACAATTATATATCATTTTTTAGTTCAATATTTTCTGCATAATATGCATCATTTATATTTCTTTGTTTAAACAATGGTCTCTTTACTTGTAGACAATATTTAGTGTCAGACAAAACAATAGAAGGTAGACAATCATAGTTGCAGGAGGACGTTATTCATTTCATCAGAAAATCAGGAACTGACAAGTTGTTATCTATTTGTCAAAGATATGGTTATAGTGATTCTGCAATCAATGGCTACCACAGCTATGTAGTAATTGATATGTTTATTAACTTATATATATATATAATAATATATTTCCTTGAAGAGAGGCCTAGGCTCTATTTCTTTCCCAAGGTTTTTGACGGGACCTCTAAATGGAGGAGACCTTTATACAAGGGACGCCTTATTAATTTTAATTTCAAAAACACCGATTTTTTAATTGACCACAGCCTCACATGCGTGTATCCATGTCTTCCCAAGGGCCACATGAGGTTCTAGAGAAAGAAAGCATATATTATAAAGCATATTCTACAGCTTTCAACTGAGAGACACATCAGAGCTTAGACATCTTTAAATATAGATATACAGCTAGAGGCCTCAATTCGAGACCCAGCCTCTATTGGGGAGGAGGCCTTTATTCGAGGAAATAGGAACATATATACACACACACACACCACACACACACATAAATACTATTATATTACGTGTTTGTAAGGTGTGGTTGTTTTTTGAATGTCAATATAGTTATCTTTAAATGTTATTAATCCTCTTCTCATTTATTTGCCCAGGTTATATTACTTAGTAGGGTATTTATGTCTTTATTGTGTCACTTGTGTACATATATGTGTGTCAGAGAGTGAATATGTTTGTCAGCTTCTTTAGCTGATCTAACTTAGCAATAACATAATGTTACTATATTAATAATGCTGACTAGTCTTTGTAATTTTGTTTTAAGAGATCTATGTACAACTTTTAAATTTTGATATATTACATACAAGTCCCCAATGATGTAACTTATAGTATTGTTAAAATGGGTTATCCAGTATTGTTTTATATAGAAGAGGATAATTAAAAATGTATATTTAACTACAATAAAAGCAATAAATGTTGCCATATTAACTTGCATGTTATATGTATACTGACTGATGTAAACAACAAATCATAAATCAATGCAATTGAAGTCATTTTTTTTGTTCAATGGATAGTCCTATTTCCCTGTTCTCTAATAGTGTCATCAGTTATTATGTGTACATTGACTTCACTCTCTTTCATGCATAACTTATAACACTTAGCTAGTATCAGGGACACCAATGAAGAAGATTTTAAAAACAATTACACTATAGAATAAATAAAAAGAAGGTTTTGACAATGTACTTGTCTCTTGTATCAAAAAGAGTATTTGCTAAAATATTGGAGAGCAATATATATACCATTGTATTAATATGTAATTTACAATTGTATTAAACACTGTAAATTAGTAATTTAATTATTTCCTACAGTTTATTGATAATGTAATATTGTAATAAAAAATGACAACCTGTAAATAATAGCAAAATAATAGATTCTGATTTCAAAACATAAGATTTTCAGTAAAAGTATTGAAAAAATCCTAACAGTGTAAACTTAATTAATTAGTGTGTGGTCAATGAGTAGAGCAAATGGTGGTGATAGGTCAGATATACAAAAAGATACGTACAGATATATAGTCTGTGAATTCAAGCAAATCAATCTCCTAATTTTAAAAAAAACCTGTATACATTACATAGACAATATAGTAAAAAACTGTGAAAGTAATTGAATAGTAGTCATAAAACCAGCAATATCAGTTATTACTTTCATTAACTTCAGATGTAGAGTCAATTGACCAATCCCATTCCTTCCTGTACTCAACTTCCTGCTCCATATACCTCTGATAATATTCCTCAGTTATCCAATGTATATTGACTTCATTTTCTCTCACACGTAATTTGTAATATTTAGCTAGTACTGCAAATACTAGAAGTATGATTAAACAACAACACTCTTAAAAATGTAATAGTAAAGATTTAGGCAGTTGTTGTCACCTTTACAGTCAAATGGATATTTACTAAAACTGATCAATAGCCTATAACCAACTCCAAATGCTGCATACCACATACCAACCATAAATCCTCTCATTTTATGTGGAGACTGAGCTATGGTGAACTCTAAGGATGTTGGAAAAATCAACCCATACGATATTCCAAAACAAGACCTGTGGAGTGACCAGAACTTTGTATGATGTTAGATTAATATTTAAATGCACTTTACAAGCTAAGATGATGATAACATAATACAATGTTTGTTGATAAAACAAAACCTAGCCCCAGACCAATTCTTCTCAACATACTGGGAATGACTTTTATAGACACACAGATGTGCAATCTTTAAATGAAGAAACATAACAATTACAGCAATCATATGGTCAACTATGGAACCTGAGAAAAAGCAATCAATGAGCTTCAGGTCTTGACTATTCACTGAACTAAAAAAATTCAACACTGTACATACCCACTATACATAATAAAAAGTGGTATAATTCTAAATACTGTTTCCTCTACATCCTCTACCTCCTCCTCTGAGAAAGGTCCACCATTATTTCTCTTTACCTAAATCTATTTGTGAAGGATAGTCATCCTCCCAGTAAGTCAAGGCACTATGATTCTTTGCATACTTATTCTTTCTTGCATAGTTGAGTACCTTAGCAATCAGTTTGACAGGATTGGTAATTTGTGGTATAGTATCAAGCCAGTGCTTAAAAAGAAAGTTGGTGATAATGACTGTTGACACAGCTACACCTGATAATACATAGCACATGATTAGAAAAGGTTTTTCATCAATTAAACATTGTACAATTTCACTAACAAGGATCACTGTTGGTATACTCATAGAGTTCCCAATAAACAATAGCACTTAGTTCATCAGCTGAAGCTCCAATGATTGATCATATTGAACTGAATGATATTGGACCGAAAGCTACAGTATCCAACAAGTTGAATAAAAAACTTAGCCCTAACAGGATCCTAAATGGTAACTCAAAATTAAAGTATGTCTTAAGAATAATACCCATACCTGCTATTATCCAAGATACAAATGAGAAGTAAAACACCAGTAATAATTGTCTTATATCTACCTGTCTTTACATCAGCAAGTAGACCAAAGAGAGGAAATAATAAGAAAAATAAAACTATATCCAATATCAATGATAATATCATGACTATGGTGCTTAGTAAAAACTGATTGAAGCAACTTTTGTAACAAGTGTAAGTGAGTATACATCAAGGCATCCCAGAGAATCAGCATTGTAGACTGATAACTGACATGTTGAATCTTCATCTTCGACATAAAAGAACTGAGCATCTTCACACTTGGCCAAATGTAATTACTTGATTGACTTGCACATACATAACAGGCTAAATTAGTTGGGGAGGAGTTTATTAGATATAGCATACTGAAAGCATGCATTACGGGGTATTAATGTTATCAAACATTCTCTATGTTTGTCTGAAGTTTCAAAGTAAATTAAAGGGAGCTTATTTGAAGACTTTAACTACATCTCATATAGCAACATAATGTTACTATATGCTCATATATATAGTGTATATAAAGTCATTATTACCACTGTTTTAATGTTACACTTTAATATGTCTCATTTATCCCTGTGTGTAGTAATATTATAGATATTATTATGAGTTTGCAATTGTATATCCAAAAATTTTGTTTTCATTTTAACTGTTCTGTCATTATTGGTTGTGTATGTACAATGAATCTTTTGTACTATATTATGAGCTTACGTAGCAGGATTTGATAATGTGTAAAATAATTTCATATTAAATATTGTAACATTAGTAATATTGAATAGAGTTAGGCCTAGATTTGGCATTGTGATAATGATCAACTACCAAACAGTATATTATTTTGTTTTTATAACCATGCAAAGTATACATAATGATAATACAAAAGACTATAAACAACTACATATATTGAAATTAATAAAAAAAATTAATCATATCCTCTGTTTGTTTAAATTATGACCCAAATTAAAGTTTCAGTGACATACACAAATTAAAAATATTTTATGATATATACTTAAGGTGAGACCATAGTAATACACAACTTGTGGTTACCTTTTCTTCAATTATTGTTGGTCATATGTAAATTGAGATTGGAGCATTAGACCTTATACATTAATTTTTATATATCAGTTGCACCACAACCTGAACCTGGCCAGTTGCCTGAATGATTATTCTTATCAGTGAATAGGTTGACAATTTATACCCACTATGTCAACTTCTAACCTCCTATAAAGTCAATTCCAAAATGTTGATGACTAGAAGCTTAGTTAAATCTAGTTTTATGATACACTTGTCAATTAACACAACACTTTTTTAAACTATATATTTATATAGTAGTTTTAAATGAAAGATGTGCTCTATAACATATTTGAAAAAATACATTAGATGTAGTCTTGGATGGTCACACATTCACTTAGAGAATTCCTGACTACAATGGTTGTGGGTGGGCTTATTTATTAACCACAATAACAATTATAATTACTCCTACCCAATGGCACTTAAATAATTATCTCCTTAGTCTTCACTTACGTAAGTACATAACTCTCTTGCATGTAATAATATTATATTTCACATTATCCCTCTTCTGCATTAACTATATATATTACCATCAATGACTACATAATAACAAAATACTAAAATGTAACTATACCCATAATCATGTTAGTCATTTTTTTCAGTTTATTAAGTCCAAACAACTATGACTCACCTCCTCTTCATCAGTTTAACTATGTTATTCATTCTTTAGTTATAGACAGTGTTTAGTATCAAGCAGTACAAATTGAAAGTATGCTGACATAGTTGCACTTCATGTATTCAAGGATGGACACTTTGTCATCAGTCAAAATCTCAAAACAATACTGCTACTAATGGATAATACAGGTATGAACCCATTATTATATTTATCAGCTATACGAATGCTTAGACACTATATTAAAAATATAGGCATAAGTGTGCTATACATTGAATATCCATGTGGCTGACCCTGATAAATTTTATTACCATTTACAACACTTACTTGGGACAAGGGCTACAGTCGGTGCCATACTTAGTTGATGTGCATATATGTATATGTGTGTGCATCTGTGTATGGGTAGTTACAAAACTACGAATTTATTTTGAACAGATGTATATTATCAACAACAGTGACTTTCTTACTGTATGATTAGACCTTGGACCAACCAATCACTTTTAAATAGAAAACTCTCAGATGTACAGGAAAAGAGTACTTTCATTTTGATTAATTAAAAGGAATTTAGGCAATACATTTTGAATAACGAAAAATCTATTCATTTCTTTTTGTTCAGGACCATAAATTCTTCACTTTTAACTTTTTTCCCTAATGACCTAAGCAAACTTTAAAAATAGTTTTTCATACTGATTGACAAAAAAGGCATCTAGATTTTTGACTTCTTTTCACTGATGATTGTCATGCAGGTTGTCTCACATGCATATAGATTGAGATAAGTTCAACTATAGTTTGACAATTGTTTTACATTTTTTTGCAAGCCTGTCGAAGATAAGGTGTCCAGCTCATTATGTTAAGCTTCAAGCTTAATTAAGGTGACTGTTACATTGTGAATGTGACAAGTTGTGCAATGATACAGCCAAATCGTGATCCTTTCAAATCCTCAAACATCCTGCAAACACTTTAAGTCAAAACATGAATGTGACACAAAAAGGTTTTTAAGTTTCTTATTTGTATTAACAACATTAATTTTTCTTGAGAGTATAGTAATGAAACCATCAATACATGGATACTTATATGATAGACAATAGAATGTGTTCTTTGTTTAACCAGACATATTGTAAAGACCATATTGTATGAATGGCTGACGTCTTAAGTCAGAACAAATCTAGATGCATGAAAAAAGTAACAATAGAGTATCTAAGATGACTATTATAATTTTAAAAACTCTCTAAAAACAAAAGTGTACAAATATCTGCTAAAAAAGTAAAACATGATGACCTTAATAAAGTATACGAATCAACAATCAACAGTAAGCTACACTACAAAAAAACAATATTAATATTTTATGCAGATGATACATAAAGGACAATAAATCAGTGCGAATTGGCTGATTCATGTGAGTCCCATTTCCCTCCTGTACTCCACTTCCTGCTCTATATATCTCTCATAATGTTCCTCAGCTATCAAATGTACATTAATTTCATTCTCTCTCACTTGTAACTTGTAACGATTAGCTAGCATTGGAACAAAATACAAGATTAACAAAACAATGATACACTTACATAAATAAAAGTATGCTTTGCGTTGAAAGGGATAGTCAATCACTCTATTTACAGCAAAACCCAGTCCAGTTGATGCAAAACATAGTCCAATCATAAGCCTCTCATTTCTTGTGGAGATTTGAGCTATTGTGAACTCAAACGATGTAGGGAAAATTAAAATATAAGAAATGGCTAGCAAGACTTGTGGTATAATCGACTCACAAAAGCACACTCCATCTTAAAATGTTCCTTTAAGAGTACCATAATTAGATGACTAATTGGAGTAGAAAGTGCAAATGCCAATCCTAAACCAATTCTTTTTACCATGCTAGGAATGTACTTATGACAGTATGGATATATTACAATCTAATAGATGAGTAGAGGGATGAAGTGACTAAATAGTTCATTGAATTGTTTAGCAAAAAACAATAGTAGTGTCTGATTTCCGAAATGGCTGTCAAATCTACGTCTTGATCATAGTATCTCTCATAATATTACTGTTTGCATAAGTAAAAATGCAAAACATAGTACTGTTTTGATTACTAATAAAATATGAAATTGGTGGGTTATGTAGTTACATAAGTAGCACTACATTAGTATTGAAAACAGTATTATGTATGCTTACTACTATACTTAAACAAAAAATAAGTTTGCAATTGCAAACTGAATAACCAAATAATGGTTAAATCAATAAATCAATTTTTACAGTGAAGTTATAGAGTAATACTAAAGTATATGTATTTACAATATCATGATGTAGAGTCATGTAAAGATACAAAATTTAATAATACAATATTGTATTATGTTAATCTTCTTAGCAATTCCATTTATATACTCCATTTCTGATTATCAGATTTGGATCTATCTCATTTGTCAATTCTAGCTTATGTCTTCTTTGAACTTCATCTTCTTGGTTTTTGCTTTAAGGTTTCTGACTTTATGTGTGGAGGGGATCCCTTATCCATTTCTCCTCTTTTTCAAGAGCTTGTTGCTTATTGATTGCTACTTTTTCAACTATAATTTATAAACGGATACTTCATAAATACTTGCTATTAGCCGACATATGTGTTGTGACCTGACTTGCTAGAACACAATCGAAGTACAGTTTGGATGGTGAAGTGTCAGTGGGATTGGATAAAATATAAGTTTGTGGTAAAAAAGATACATTACCATATAGCATTTATATATTTTTAATAGGAACAAAATGTGTATTAAGTATACATTTTGCAAGATAAACATATCATGATCTTATATGATACATCTATATTTGTATTCATAAGGTTTGAGTTGCTATAACTTTAATCATTTATTACTGCTATATATGAAGCAAAACTATCGATCATTTCCTATGAATATAACTAATTAAACATAAATTTAATATTATTAAGTAATATGTACATTACTTATATCAACGACAAAAATAATTTTTTAAACTATGTATTCTAAGCATTATCATTTTTAGGGCAAACATTAAGATTTTTTTCAAATTTGAGTAGTATTAGATTAACATATGTACATATTATAAAAACTATCTATATAGAATTTTGTTTTGTTCATTATTCTGTGTTCTTTAGACATATTTTAATTATCCTAGTCTGCCAGTGTGTTGTGTGTGTATGTGTGTCTGTGTCTGTTCAAGTACTTAAATATATCTATATTTAAATTAATATATATCTTTCCTTATAATGTATTTTTGTATGTTAAACAGTATTGTAAAGACACTTCACTTACAAAAAGACACAGGAAAAAATCCATTGATTTTACAATTAAATGTTCTTTATACCATTGTGTGAACATGTAAATTTATAATTGTATAACACTGTAAACTAGCAATTTCATTATTATACAGTTTTATGGATATTGTAATTAAAAAAGACCATCTGTAAATAATAAACAATAATACATTCTGATTTCAAAACATAAGATTTGCAGTAAATGTATTGAAAAAAAACTTAGTTAATTAGTGTGTGGTCAATGAGTAGAGCAAATGGTGGTGATAGGTAAGATGTACAAAAAGGTACGTACAGATATGTAGTCTGTGGATTCAAATAAATCACAATCTTCTATCCTTATAGACCTGAAAAAACATTACATAGGACAATATAGTAAAAAACTGTGAAAGTATTTGAATTAGTAGTCATAAACCAGCAATATCAGTTATTACTTTCATTAACTTCAGATGTGAGTCAATTGACATCCCATTTCCTTCCTGTACTCAACTTCCGCTTATACCTTCATAATGTTCCACAGTATATCCAAGTATATTGACTTCATTTTCTCGCACACGTAATTTGTACATTTAGCTAGTACTACAAATACTATAACTTTATAGTATTTGTAGTACTCGCTAAATGTTGTTGTTTTAAGGGTGTTGTTGTTTTCATCATCCTTATAGTCTATAAGGATGATGAAAACAAACAACACCCTTAAAAAATGTAATAGCAAAGACTTTGACAGATATTGGTGGACTCTACAATTAAACAAATATTTGCCAAAATTGTTAATGATATAAACCAAATCCAAATGCTACCATACTAAATACAACCATAAATCCTCTCATTTTATGTGGAGACCGAGCTATTGGAAAGTTCAAACCCATATGATATCCCAAACAGGACTTTGGAGTGACCAGAACTTGTATGACATTAGGTTAATATTTAAATGGACCATTACAACTAGATGATGACTGAAAATACAATGTTGTAGATACAACAAACCCAATTCTTCTCAGCATACTTGGAATAATTTATAGACACATAGATGAGCAATCTTTAAATGAAAAAAAAAAATAAACAGTTACAGCAACCATTTTTTCACTATAGAACCAAAGCAATCAGAAGAAAAAAGCAATCAGGCACACATGTCAACAATGCTTATCTTTTTATATTTGTGGTACTCAACATAAATTTTGATAGTAATATAGTGCTTAAAAGAAGTATTGCTGATTACCATATCAATTCTTTATGCATTTATAAATATTAACCTGTGCATTGGAATATTTTGAATGGTTTAAGCTAAACTTCTTTAAAGACTTTTCTTATAAATGGCCAATAGGTACAGCTATTGTACTGTAACTCTTAATTAATGTTTCTGAAAGACATTTTGTTTTTTCTTTATTTATTTTTCCAAAATTGGCAAGGTATAGTTAAAAGAACAAATATTCTTAGTGTAAATAAAATGATTGAGAAGATATTTTGTTTGACACTAAATCAGATCAATGTCTTTACTCTAGAAATAGTCCCATTCAATCTTTTACTCCACTTCCTGTTTCTAATTAATTAGTACTTTGATTTGTAATTTGTAACTATGCTTCTTTTTTATTTCACTTTCAGTTATTACTTGATACTTTTTAGCATTTAGTTAGTACTCAATACTTAGTTAAAATGCTGGTAATTTTCACCTGATGAGTATATTGTAAAGCTAATAGAGTTCTACTATGATACAGACTACAGACCAAGTTACATTAGTAATAAGCAAAACACTTTTTGCATATGCTAAGGAATTAATTGAATAAAACTTAATTAAAAGAAAGTCATGAAAATAATAGTTATGTAGACAATATAAAAGTTTCAATTAGCATGCAGGTTTTAACTGTTGAATGTATCTCTTAGCTAGAATAGTTTTAGTTAATTACTGTTAGTTAAAGTAATTTTATAATGGGTTGTGTTACTTACTAGAGTTAGTTACAATTACTTACAGTTATTTTTGTAATTGGTTGTTGTTACTTACTAGAGTTAGTTACAGTTAGTTACAGTTATTTGTAATTGGTTGTTGTTACTTACTAGATGTAGTTGCAGTTAGTTATAGCAACTATATATATAGATAGACTTTCTAGAGTTACATACAGTTATATATAGTTAATTACAATTAGTTACAGTAAACTTAGTAGAGTTAGTTATTACAGTGGTTATAGTTTATTGTAGTTAATTACACTATACTTGTAGCTGATAGATGGTTACAGTTACTTTTACTTTCTTAGTAGATACTTTTTAGTTAGTTTTATTTAGTTTGACATATTATTGAATACTTTTAGTTAGCTAACTAAATTTTATCTGTTCTTTACTATAAGATTGTAGTAGTTAACTAAAAAAAGATTACTATAATATTTAGATGGTGTCAGGGACTCTATGAATATAACAAGATTAACAACAATTTTTCAGAATTAGTAACTAGTATTTAAGAATTTGGCAAATAATGTTTTAAACGGCAATCTATCTGTATTGCATGTTAATGTTATAACAGTATTGTAAAGACACTTTACTGACAAAGTAAATCTATCAATAGCATAATATGATTATGTTTATTATTAACATAATGACAAAGCGTTATATAAATTTATTTATCACTCTTAAACTTGATTACAAATGATTGTTAGCCTTCATTTGTTCAATGGCTATTAAGAGATGTGACACAAGACCCTAGACAATATTAGACCCAATACTGCTGTACCCAAGTAGCTGTAAAATATAACCAAAGCGTAACGGTTGCCAAAAAAGTGTTTATCTAAATTTTAATACGTTTTAAC
This sequence comes from Gigantopelta aegis, assembly GCF_016097555.1. Taxonomy (NCBI): domain Eukaryota; kingdom Metazoa; phylum Mollusca; class Gastropoda; order Neomphalida; family Peltospiridae; genus Gigantopelta; species Gigantopelta aegis. The sequence continues at coordinate 70,962 of NW_024532832.1, forward strand.
AATGACACTCAAGCCTGTTATTATCCATGACACAAAGGACTAATGAGCGTTAAGTAATGAGTAGCTTATATATGTCTGTCTTTATATCCATAGTTAGACAAATGAATGGAAATAAGAAATAAATTGGAACAATAGTTGATATCAAAAACATGTTATTGATGTTGATGGGCTGTTAACATAAGTTGTTTCTATAAATATCAAATTAAAGTTTAAAATGAGCATACATCAAAGCATTCCAGAGAATGACTAATATTGCTGATCGAGAAAATACACATTGGTCCCTGCATTTACTAGTAATCTTGGCCATCTGATCTGGTTACTCTTTTCTTAAGATTAGTCTCTCTGTAAACAATGAGTTTTTGGGCTCTAGAGTTGAGTAGTCAGTTGATAAGTTTTCACACTTCAGTGTTAGGTTGATTCAATAAAGTGTCTATTATTGTGTTTCCTTCATATATGTTTACATAAATCTATTGCTGTGTTACTATAGACATGAAAAAGAGACATAAGCTATTCTATAAAATAAAATGTAAATTTTCCATATAAAGGTACTTTTGTATATCGTGTGTATTTTTATTTGACCAGTATCGTAAAGGACACGTCATAATTACATGATTTAATTACTGTGTATTCATGGAGATAATTGCTACATGCTGGTAACTGTCTTACACAGTTATAAAACTGTGACACAGTAATCCTTTAAAGCCAAAGTTAAATCCTAAAATTTCAATAGTAAAAAATATGGCTTCATCACCTCTCTTTCTCAATGTGCTGCTGCCTATAATATTACTAACATACAAAGCTTGGAGATTCAATAATGTTTTGATAAATAACCCACATATAATTGGGTTCCAACTGCTATGTTATTCTGGGATGTTTATCTGTGTAGTAGTGGGCATGTGTTTCATTGGTGTACTACTATTTCGATCAGTTAAATACTGGAAATTCCTTTTCGTTGACCTAGATAATCATGGTCGTCAAGTGGATTTTCGAATGAGGGCTGTTAATGTAGCGGTTAACAACTTACCCTACTTAGGACAAAATACACACTTCAATGTTGAGGATTCTTTGTCGTGCTCATGTTGGTCCTTAGAAACTGTTTTTTGGTCTATCTCTTTCTGGCTGTACGTATCGATGGCCACAACTGTCAACATTATGTTGCTGACCTTGCAGCTGATTTTGAACTCTCAGCGAGTTATTCCATCAAGTGATATTCTTGTACCACTACTGTATGCTATTGTTGGTGTTGTCCTTCGTGTTTTCCTCAAATATAATAAGACCTTGAGATTATGTGTTATATAGATCATATATCACTCCTGAAATTTAAATATTTTGTTAATAACAGTTTATTCATTATATGATTATATTAACTTTAAAATGGTTAAGTAGTGTTCTAAAACCTGTATTTGTTTTTTTCTTTTTCATAATAAATGGATAAGATAATAATGACAGCAACAACAGTATGTATAGTTGAAGAAAGATGACAACATCAAATTGTGTGTTATCAAACCATATACATGTGCACAATGTTTGATTTCATAATTTTTACCTATATATCATTTTCTGGAATGCCTTAATATCCTTCAAGATTTTTTCCTGCCAAGCAATCAAATTTGACAAACATTATGAAAAATTAGATTCTTTTTGATATACATTTTGCTGAGGTAAAGTATGAACAATTAATACTCGTGGCTGTGAAAGCTGTTAAAAAGCTGTAGGGAAATAGCTATCTTTAAAACTTTTATAATTAGTAATTAACATTAATACACACGTTGGCAATATATATCCAGTGATTTCCTGCTTTCATCCACAAATTTGTGTATTGTGTCAGTGATGTTATTACACAATACATAGTTATTATGTTAAAAAAATTTGGAGGCTCTGTAAGATAAAGTGTTGTAAATTTGTAAAAAAACGTTTTTACAAATTTTGCAATCTATAAATGTTATAATGAGTTCGTTCTTTCCAACCCTTTTACTGAAGCAAAATGGGCATACTTACGTCCTCTCTAAAGAAACATTTGGACGCTGGTTCTCTTATGTCGAACATGCAGACACGAAAAAGCATTTGCAATTGAGTTGCTAACAAGGAAACAATGGGAAAATGGGCACTGTAAAAGTCATTGTTCGTTCGTTTTTGTTATAATGATTTAAAAAATTACCTGACTAAAGAAAAGGATATGTTGGAAAATTGCTTCCTCTGGTTTCATTATTTTTGATGAATGTCTTAAAGTACTTGTACCATGGGAGTATATAAGTCTTTGCTAACAAATTGTCAGGATTTCATTGATGAACTTGCTAAAATCCTTGGAGTCCTCAATGACGTCAAACCTGTCACTGATCATAAAATTAAGTTGGTGTCAACCTGACCGAAGTTGGTGTAGAAGAGGTGTAGTGTTTCTTATTTTTAATGTCATATAGACTAATTAAACTTTCGAAAAAATACTTCATTGTGCAAAAATATTACTGCACTTACTGCAATATATAATAATTACTGCAGCTTTAGTAATTATTTTTTTGGTCTTTTCACATTGTTTCATTGAATTCATTTCTAATTTTTCAGTTATCATAATGATCGCCGCGTTTTGTCATGTATTACCTCGATTTGAGTGCCCCACAGCGCGTAGTCTGTCAGTGTGTGGTGTGTGTGTTGTCTGTCTGTCACCGGGTAATGGCTTGAACCTGCTTTAAGTGCGCAAAACAAGGCCACTGGTTAGCCACAAAATATAGGGGACGGTAGCGGAAACTGTACCTGTCCAACGCTTATTTTATTCCTACGCACTTCTGTTTTCCTAGGACCAAAATTGCTAGTTGTTTTTTATCCCACCCTGCATTGTTGTACTCCGCATGTGTCGCTATCCCAAATCTACAAACTAACAAAGGAACGATTTCTGTGGAAAGGTAGTATAGAATAATTCCAAAGAAAATGGTAAGTTTGTTTAAAAATTTGGTATTTCTTGTATATCAACCAAGTAGCGGTTGCTACCCTGTGATGAATGTAGTTTTTGACCGATAGTAAGTATCTCTTGTTACACATATACACATTATATTATATCTCAACTCACAAAATCAGTAACTTTAAATAGTAAAAGTATACATTCCACAGATAGAACACATTAGTACTGTCCTATAACACATTTACACAAAGTTAACACATTTGTAACAATGCTTTACAGTTATGCCACAGCTCCCTTCCTGGTGGTGGTGTCACGTTCTATCTTGTTTTTCTTGTCTGTTTCTTCCCACTTGTGGTGGGAATTGCATACCTACATTGATATGTCCCCCCCCCCCCCCCCGAAAACACTTTCGCATTCCCAGGTGATGGCCAATGCCTCCTTCTCTCACTGGGCATATCCTCTTTTCAGTTTCAATAGTGAAGCGAGAGGCCATAAGTCAACTGTCTCCACGATTGTTGTTGTTTCTGCAGTAGAACTGCTCCTAACCCATCATGAGGAACGGAATGTGCACTGACCTTTGGTTTCTGCTTCCATGTTTTATGGTACTATTGTTGTGAGCTTGATAGTTCTTCTTAATTTGGGGAAAATGCTACGTTCTGTGGTGACTCCCATCTCCAGAGGTTCCTTTTTCCTAGAGTTACTCTCCAGTGGGTGGGTGAATTCAGCTAATCGAGGTGTAAATTTCCTAATTGATTCACCCATGCCTAGGAAACTTCTCAACTCTGTGACGTCCTTTGGGGGTTTTGTTTTTTTCATCTTGTTAATTGCATCAGTTTTCTGAGGGGTCTGGGTGTACCCGGTTTGTCAACATACATTGACGCGTAGAAAAGTTAAACTACTTTTACTAAACTCACATTTTTCAGGATTGAGTGTGACTCCTGAACTTCCCTCGGACGCTATTCATTCAGTGGTCGTAAGTCAAACGCATATACGGATCGAGCCATTTTTTTGGGTACTGCAACCATACCAGCACACATGGTGTTGGTCGTCGTCCACTTTTGATATAACTCCCAGAGCCCTCCATGCGTTCCAATTCTTTTTTGGATTTTACGTCGATATTGTAGTGGGACTTGTCTTGGAGTGAACAAGCATGTTGTTTGGCATCATCTTTTAATTTGATTTAGTACTCCTCTCGCAAATGATCCCAATCCATTAAACACCGATGGATATTTCTCAAATAGTTGAGGTCTTTTGGTCAAAAACAGCATCAGTGCTTCAGCTTATCTTTGATGGCCATGCATTGCTGGTAACCCCAATAAAATTGGTCTTCAGCCCCCTAACGACAAAAATGAGTTGCTCAGATTGTTTCTCACCATATTTGACTTTTCCCCTAAATTGACTATTAGTTTTGAGTGGTGATTTGTGAGGGTCCATACAGGATCTTAGATGTTTGGTTGTAGGTCACCTTTCTTAGTCCCTGATAATCTTTTTTCTGACATTGCTGTCACCTCTGCTCCAGTGTCTACTTGAACTGCAGCTTGGTGCCATTGACTTTATTCTGGCTTTTCCAATATTCATTGGCATTGATATTAGTGTAATGTCCAAAATACCGTGTTTTAATTCCATTTCGTTGGGACTCGAGTGAGTATTAACTTCTCCCACAAACCTTAGAGTAACAGCATGAAAACTATAATGTCCTTTCTTGTTACAAACCGATGACATGTTGCTCCTTTGCTGGGCATTTGTCTTTTTGATGTCCTTTACCACAGCGAGAACACCCTCTGCATTTCGTGACTTCGCCTTTTCTCTTCCACTGCGTGGTTCTTTTATTTACTGAATCTCTTCCCTCCTCTGACTTGGTCTACAGCTACATGAGCGCCTGTTACCTTGTAGCTGTAGACCAAGTCAGAGGAGGGAAGAGATTCATAAAATAAAAAACCACGCAGTGGAAGAGAAAAGGCGAAGTCACGAAATGCAGAGTGTTCTCAGCTGTGGTAAAGGACATCAAAAAGACAAATGGCCCAGCAAAGGAGGCAACATGTCATCGGTGTGAACACAGAAAGGACATTATAGTTCATGCTGTTACTCTAAGTTGTGGGAGAAGTTAATACTCACTCGAGTCCAACGAAATGGAATTAAACACGGTATTTTTGGACACACTAAGATCAGATGCCAATGAATATTGGAGAAAGCCAGAATAGAAGTCAATGGCACCAAGCTGCAGGTTCAAGGTAGACACTGGGAGCGCAGAGGTGACAGCAATGTCAGAAAAAGATTATCAGGGACTAAGAAAGGTGAACCTACAACCAACATCTAAGATCCTGTATGGACCGTCACATCACACACTCAAAACTGATAGGTCAATTTAGGGGAAAAGTCAAATATGGTGAGAAACAATCTGAGCAACTCATTTTTTGTCGTTAGGGGGCTGAAGACCAATTTATTGGGGTTTACCAGCAATCATGGCACTCAAGATAGCTGCAAGAAAACTGATGCTGTTTTTGACCAAAAGGACTCAACTATTTGAGAAATATCCATCGGTGTTTACTGGATTGGGATCATTTGGAGAGGAGTACTCCATCAAATTAAAAGATTGATGCTCCAAACCACATGCCTTGTTCACTCCAAGACAAGTCCCACTACAATATCGAAGTAAAATCCAAAAAGAATTGGAACGCATGGAGTCTCTGGGAGTTATATCAAAAGTGGACGAAACCAACACCATGGTGTGCTGGTATGGTTGCAGTACCCAAAAAGAATGGCTCGATCCGTATATGCGTTGACTTACGACCACTGAATGAAAGCGTCCTAGGGAAGTTCAGGAGTCACACTCAATCCTGAAAAATGTGAGTTTAGTAAAAAGTAGTTTAACTTTTCTAGGTCATGTAGTTGACAAACACGGGGGTACCACCCAGACCCTCAGAAAACTGATGCATTAACAAGATGAAACCCCAAAGGACGTCACAGAGTTGAGAAGGTTCCTAGGCATGGTGAATCAATTAGGAAAATTTACACCTCGATAGCTGAAACTCACCCACCCACTGAGAGAACTTTAGGAAAAAAGGAACCTCTGGAGATGGGAGTCACCACTACATCTCTCTCCTCCTGAGCCTTTCAACTTCAGGAATCCTGAAGAATGGCCAAAGTGGAAAACTCGCTTTGAGCAATTCCGTATCGCCTCTGGCTTGCGCAAGAAGACGAGAAACGGCAAGTCAGTACATTCTCCATGGTACCATGTGGCAATTGACTTTGTCGGGCCAATATCTCCAAGATCTAGTAATGGGAATCGTTTTTATCTCACTGTCTCAGATTATTTTACAAAATGGGTGGAGGCCATTCCCTTGCCTAGACAAATGTGCCCATGGTGTCGCTGAAACTTATTCAAGGTAATGATCACCGTTAAGTAAACTTCGTTAAGAATACTGCCAAATTAAGGGAGTGTCAAAACGAAAAAATCATGCACAGCTTTCAGTGAAAACTCGAGAATTCAATAAAAACCTCCTGTATACAGCTTATGACATTTTCCAACTATTTAAATGAGAGTTTGGCCAAAAGACTTCTTTGGACAAATTATGACAGTTTTACTTACTTTGGCAGTTAATTTTGTCGATACATTGAGTGCGAACTAAAAATACTAGCACAATAGCTGTCATTGGAGAATCATTAACTTTTTACTAGAAGTTGGAAGTATTGGATCTTTTGTCGATTAAAGTGCAAATTATCCCAGTAGACGCACTAAAAGCAAAGCTTTTTTTCATTTGATTAAAGAGAATGCTGAGTCATCAAATCATCTTGCGCACATACGTAAGATTACGTGTCATTTGAGTAGGCTATATAGAATAAAGAAAGCTCTGGATAAGACCGCAGAAAGGTTAAGCACTTCATTTCATTATAATGTAGAACTATTAAGGTGACCATGCCTCAGACTTCAATGTATTTAGAGTGTCATCTATTGTCTATTTGTTCATTTTATAATATTATCCTTTAAACAATTGACATACTGACAGCTCATTAATACCAACTGCATCTATGTGTGAGCTCTATCAGTCAGGCAGTATAGTATAACTTTCACTACACTTCACAGTGTAATGTAACATGAATAGAAGTGTAAAACACAACTAACAGCTCAAGCAGGTTTTAACCTAAGTCTCTCATGTCTTTCTCTTTACATTAAAATGAAAATCTCAAGTAACAATATTAAAAAAATGCACCAGCATCATCTTTATTAATACAAAAGCACTAACCTTTAAATATCAATATTGGTAATATCAACTGAAGTAGTATTGTTCCATGTACTTTAGTAGTTGGTGATCATAGATGTATGTCGAGAATAAACCACTTGTTGTACTGATACACTTACTTCTTTGCGGTAAATATTTTAGTTAAGTAAGTTCAACAATATTCAAAATGTGTGTGTCATTATTTCACTTGGCTGACACTCATACCAAATGAAAATTAAAATACAATTCAAGTTTACAAAGCTGTTGACTCTAATAAATGGAAGTTTTTACATCAATAAAAATTTCATATTCATTTTATTTATGATGTTGAGTTTGTAGAATCAAATGAAAGTCCTAATTGTCTTCTGTATTCTATTTCTTGGTCTATATATCACTGATGATGCCTCTCAGCTATCCAATGTATGTTAACTTCATTCATTTTTCTCACTCGTAAGGTATACACCACTTAGCTAGTACTAGAACACTACTACAATGATGAGAATAATCATACATTTATATATATATATAATAGAGACTTTGGCAGATAATGTCATCTTCACATTTTGAATGGATACCTTCCAAAATACTGAAAATATAAACAACACCAAATGCTGCATACCACAGTCCAACCATCAAACCTCTCATTTCATGTGGAGACTGAGCAATTGTAAAACTCCAAAGATGTTAGAAATATCAAAGCAAACGGTATGCCACTCAATATTTTAATTGGTCTGGGATATGCCATTATAATCAATGGGACATGCTTATAACAACAGTTTTATATGAAGTACTGTTTAATTTGTAGTGTTCTTTACAAGCAAACATGATGATGTAGGGTATGTAGAACAGTGAAGTCAACAAGGCAAACACCAGACCCAGTTCCTTTAAGCATACTTGGTATGTATTTGTAGAAAAAATGGACATATCATCATTAGATAAAGTAATATAAAAAATGAAGCAATTTTTGAGGGCAACGAACTATTAAATACAAGGCATTGTAGATATTTAAGTTGTTTGTTAAATGACAAGCTATTCTATAAGAACTCATGTGAACAACATAAACCCACTATGCAAACAAATAATGGGGTCAATTGTTGTCCTGGTTTTGCTTTGAGTTAATGGATTTGATAATTCTTAATGTAAACAACAAACATGTTAATGTAAAATTTATGCTACATAAGGAAACATTAAAAATTTACTTAAAAGTAATTATTATGTCTTATCAATCAACACTATTGCAGAAATGTCATCAATTTCTGTAGCCCTGTGTATTAGTTGACTCTCTGTATACTCCTCATAATAGCTTGACGATTGATATCAGAGTGTTCTTCTCTTGACGATACTTGTAACAACGAGACATGATGATATAAGAAATGAAAGAAGCTATGGTCAAAATTGTGTTCACAAAGTACAGCCAGTGTTGACAGCGTATATCTGACAATGATAAATCTAATATTAATCTGATAGCTACTCCTATTGACTGGTAGGCATACCATAGTCCAATTAGAAGGCCTCGTATGATCGTATTAGAACGGCATGATAAGATGTTGTGTTTAATTGAAAATGTTGCTTACTAGCAAACATAATGATAATTATAGTAAGGTAGAGCTAATAATATAAATATGACACTGACCCCAAAGCTATTCTCTTAAGCATACTTGGAATAAGCATGTCCCATTGATTATAATGGGCATATCCCAGACCAAATGCAGCATACCACAATTAATCCTCTCATTTCATGTGAAGACTAGCAGTTGTAAATTCTATAAGGATGTTGGGAAAAATCAAAGCCAATGATATTCCACTCAAAACCTGAAGAAAATAATCAAGATGATATGTTCTGGTATTTAATTGGAAATGTTCTTTACTAACAAACATAATGACATAGTAAATACTAATCCCAAAAACTATTCTCTTAAGCGTACTTTGAATGTATTTGTTGAAGAAAGGATGTATTATCAAACTATAAAGCAGAATTAGAAGTACACCCGGCCCACTAGTAAATGTATCGAATTGTTAAATGCAAAGCAAGGTAGAAGTTGAGGTTGTTGATTCAGGCTAAATAAACTATTCCACCTAAACTAATGTGAAATCTGTTTACTGATCTTAATCAATGAATTATAGTTAAAGTATATAGAATAAATTGAATGCATAGTCCAAATTGAGCTTAAATTTATGACAAATACTATTCTCACATAATGACTCTATGGATATCTGCATGTAAGCAGACATTGCCTAGCAGTATTAATGATAATAATGTTGCGGTGCTTACAGAATCCCAAAAGCTGATGCTTCAATCAAGTGAAGAAATTAGATTAGATGATATTAGATTTAAAACCATATTATTTTAAAGACAGCAAGACAATCAATAGCTATAATGCTGAGTAAACATTAACAACGACAGCATAACTAAAATAAATAATTATTTGAAGCCAAAAGAAATATGCACATCAATAAAGCATATTGAATTAATTATTTAATAATGTTTATCTCGACAAACTTTTACGATCACATTTCATCTTATTGTCTGATACAATAATGAATTTCATATCATTTGTTAAAATAGATATTTCAGCTGTTTGTGTTTTTTGTTTGCACATTTATACAAGTCTATTCATGGACTTGTTATGTGACACATCTAATATTAGTTGAGGTTTATGAATAAAATTTTTCAGTTAAAACACAAAGAATCACAATTAGAGGATGCTGTACTTTTTGTTATTAGATTTTAATAGTGCTGTTCACTCTACATTATGAACTTACCTTTATCACATTTATTGCTACTGTAACATTAAAAACAGCTATTACCCATTTTTTAAAAATACTTTATACTGTCCTTGAAGTAATATAATCATATTGTGGCCTCTTTAAAGTCACTTTTTGATAAATTTCCAAATCTTATTAAAGTTGAAATAGTAGTAATACAATTATCATTTTATATCTAATTAGTTCTAAAACACGTAACTTTTTTTTTTTGTAAAATCAAGTTAATGTATTAACAATTCAATTTCTCTTTTGTATTCAACTTCTTGTTGAAAATACCTCTCATAATGTTCCTCAGCAATCATATGTATGTTGACTTCATTTTCTCGCACTCGTAATTTGTATCGTTTTGGCTACTATATTATAAAAACAATGAGCATGATAACCGTAAAGAGCAGTTTTAAATATATAGTAATAAATACTTTGGCAATAATGTCTTCAATGCAGTGAAATGGTATTTGCCATTAATACTAATGGCATATCCCAAACCAAATGCAGCATACCAAAGTCCAATCATAAATCCTCTCATTTCATGTGGAGCCTGAGCTATGGTGAATTCTAAGGATGTTGGAAAAATCAAAGCAAATGATATTCCACCTAAGATTTCAGGAACAAGAACGGCATGATAAGATGTTGTGTTTAATTGAAAATGTTGTTTACCAGCAAACATAATGACATAGTAAAGTAGAGTTAATAATATAAATACCATCCCCAAAGCTATTCTCTTAAGCATACTTGGAATACATTTATTGAAAAAAGGATGTATTATTAAAAGATAAAGTAGAATTAGAAATACAGCTACCACTGAATGTATTGAATAGTTATACACAAAGCAAGGTAGAAGTTGAGATTGTTGATTTAGGTTTGAAAAACTACTATATCTTATTCCATGCCCCACAAGAATAACCAACTGCACTGATTAATAATGGTGTCAGTCGTTGCAATGTTTTTACATTTTCCACTTGCTCTTTCTGTAAAAGGTCAAAAAAAAAAAAAAAAAAAAAAAAAAAAAAAAAAAAAAACAAAAAAAAAACAAAAGAGTCCACCACAAAAAAAAAAAAAAAAAAAAAAAAAATATTTTTCTTTACCCAAGTCTATCTTGAAGGGTAATCCTCCTCCCAGTATGTCAAAGCACTGCGATTTTTAGGGTATTTGTTCTTTTATTGCATATTTCATTACATTAGCAATCAGTTTGATAGAATAATAATATGAGATGTAGTATCTAGCCAGTGTTTAAAAAGACAATTACTGACAATAACTGTAGTAACAGCTATACCTGACACTACATAAGACACTATGACAAACTGTTTCATTGAACATTGTCCAATTTCAATGATGATATACACAATATGAATACTCACTGAGTCCCAATAGATGATGGCACTGAGTTTTGTCAGTCGAAGCCTCAGTATTTGATCAATGCTAAATTGGATAATATTAGACAAAAAACTACTATATCCAATTGCTTCTGTAATGTATCCAACAACATAGAGTATCATAAATGCCACTTTAGAATTGCTATAAACTCTTAACAATAGCAGCGAGCCCAAAAACTATCCAAGACAGAAAGCACAAATGTACACCAGTAATTAGAGTCTTATATCTACCTAATCTTACATCAGCAAGTAGACCAAAAAGAAAAAATAGAAAAATATTAGACAATATCCAATATCAAAGAAAATGGAATGACCTTTTTCACCATCCACATGGCTGTCGATATAGGTGGTTGCTGCAAAGTATCGAATTAAATTCAAATGACCATACATCAAAGCATACCAGAGAATAAGAAGCCATACAGGTTGGTAGCTTACACATTGGATTCTCTTTTTGTTAATAGATCTTTTACTCATCTTGATTCTTGTTAATGCCACAAAACTGAATAACTATGAAGGGTGTGCTATTATAAAGTTGGCTAAATATATTGGCAATTGTTTTGCTTTTCTTACTTAGATGTTGATATAAAATCTGTAGAAATTAATAATAGACAGCCAAAAGTAAAATATAAGATATGGTGTCAAATATAAATTGTATTGTTATTGTAACATTGAGTGTGCCAACAATATATCTTGTAATTTAGAACATATCTTTAAAATGCTATAACAAACAGTCTACAATATTTTGTACACAATTAAAGAAATTATTACAGTATAATGTTATGTACATAGATGGATCTTTATAATTTTGACATTAATAATATTTAAATTTATATATAACTACAATAACTGTCAATACAAGCAGCTTCATATATTGTTTATGTTAGCCATTATGCATGGTACTGAAAGATCAAGTTGCAGTAGCAATGCCTATATATCCCACCAGATTGTCTAATAAAATTTAGCGACCTAAAACATTTGATACTTCACTCAAAAGTGATATTTAACGTAAGTAGTACTTTAGGAGTGTGGTCCATTAACTTTACAAACTATTATCTTTCCTAATATGACAGTTACAGAGAATGCTGCTATCATAATTTTGCATGTGTAAAGATATGTATAAAGTGTAAAATGAGATTTTATGCAATTACTAATATTGAATAGAGTTTTGGACATAGATTTGGCATTGTAATGATAATCAACAGCCAAATAGTAAACAATTTTGTTGTTATAGCCCAGCAACTTTGTATAATGAAGGTAGTGCTAAATTTATTTTAAAATAGTTATATAAATTATAGGTATAGATAATATTACATAACTATACATGCACAATTGTTCTTTTAACATGTGACTTCAGAAAACTTTCAATTTGATATGTACAGATTTGCCAACTGTCTCTAATATTTTTTGTGAGACATGACTCTAGCATTGCACTAGTATATCGCTTTGATGTTTTTAAATTATATTATACATATGCAAAATTTGAGGATGGACACTTGACCTATGAAACTATAATTTGTATTGTCAGCCATAACTTGAGCCTGACCATCCTAGCTCAGGCAGGTTATATTCTAGTCAATGATCATAGCACTGAATTGAACCCAAGCAATGTTATATAAAAGATGTGCATTTTCTATATATACAATTATATATCATTTTTTTCTAGTTCATATGTTCATGCATAATTTGTATCATTTATTTTTCTTTGTTTAATACATGTTCTCTTTACTTGTAGACAATATTTAGTGTCAGACAAAACAAATAGAAGAGTAGAAAATCATAGTTGGACGTTATTCATTTCATCAGATAATCAGGAACCGACAAGTTGTTATCTATTTGTCAATGATATCCTTATAATGATTCTGCAATCAATGGCTACCACAAGTATGTAGTTATTGATATGTTTATTAACTATATATATATACCGTATTTCCTTGAATAAAGGGCCTAGGCCTTTATTTCTTTTCCCAAGGTTTTTAAACGGGACCTCTAAATAGGGGAGACCTTTATACGAGGGAGGCATTTATTAATTTTAATTTCAAAAAAACTATTATTTTTAATGACCACACCCTCATTGCGTGTATCCATCTTCCCAGGTCCGCATGAGGAGAGAAGAAAGCGTATATTATAAAGCATAGTCTACAGCTTTCAACTTGAAGGACACATCAGCTTATTAGACATCTTTAAGTTATAGGTATATACAGCTAGAGACCTCAATTGGAGACGCAGCCTCTATTGGACTATGCAACTCTTTTTAACCCGCTCTCAATTTGAGACCCAGACCCTATTTGGAGGAGGCCTTTATTTGCGGAAATACGTACACACACACACACACACACACACACACACCACCACACACACACACCACACATATATATATATATATATATTATATGTTTATATGTATAGTGTATATTATATATATATATATATATATATATATATATATATATATATATATATATTATATATATATATATATATTATATATACTTATATATATATATGTGTGTATATATATTATATATATATAATATATGTATATATATAATACAGTATAATATTACATGTTTATAGGTGTGGTTGTTTTTTTGAATGTCAATATAGTTTTCTTTAATATTACTAATCCTCTTTTCATTTGCTTGGCCATAGGTTAGTTGATATGAGTATTTATGTGTGTTTATTGTGTCACTTGTGTACATGTGTGAGTCAAACTGTGAATGCATTTGTCAGCTTTTTTAGCTGATCTAACTTAGCTATAACAATATATCACTATATCAATAATGCTGACTAGTCTTTATCATTCAAGAAAGTTGTGTACAACTTCTACATTTTGCCATATTACATACTAGTCCCCAATAATGTAACTCAATAGTAGTAATGTTGAAAATGGTTATCCTTGCATTATTTTATATAGAACAGGATAATTATAATGTACATTTAACTACAACAAAAGCATTAAATGACGCCATATTAACTTCCATGTTACATGTATACTGACTAACATAAACAACAAAACATAAAATCAATGCAATTAAATATCAGTTTATTTATCAAGGGATAGTCCCATTTCCCTCCTGTACTCCGTGGTTCATGTATCTCTTATAACGTCCTCACTATTATTTGTACATTGACTCCATTTTCTCTCACTTATAATTTTAAACACTTAGCTAGTATCAGGAACACAATGAAGATTATAGAAACAATTACACTATTGTATAGAATTGTTTTGATAATGTAATTGTCTATTATATCGAAAAGAGCATTTGCTAAAATATTGGATAGCAAAACGAGTCCTGTTGCTGTATATGATCACCTAATCATGAATACTCTCATTTCTTATGGAAACTAAGCTATTGTGAGCTCAAAAGATATTGGAATAATATAAATTTAAGAGGTAGTTTTCAAATTTATGGAATAATATGCTCATACAAAGCATTATCTATGTTTTAAAAGTCTTTTATGAGTAATATAATCAAATGTGTAATTGGAGTGAATACTGTCATTTGCAATCCTAAGCCAACTCTTTTTAGTATACTACGAATGTACTTATGACAATATGGATGAATGAAAGTTCATAATAAATTAGAAGGATTGCATTGACTAAAAAGGTAATGAATTATCTGATAAAATGCGTTAAAATAATGTGCACATTTGATGATTAAAGCTGCTCCATCCAACATCCTCAGCATATTGACCTCCAGCAAAACAAATGAACAATTGGATCAAGCCAAAAAAATCTTGTGACATTTTCAGCTTGCTCTTCTGTAAAGGCCTGCCATATCTTTCTTTGCTTATATCCAGTCTTGATGATAATCCTTGTCCCAGTATGTTAAGGCACAATGATTCCTGGGATGCTTGCTCTCTCTAACATAGTTGTGTACTTAGCAATCAGCTTGATAGGGTTAGAAAATGATGTGTCTAACCACTGTTTAAAGAAGTTGTCACTGACAATGAATGTAGACACTGCCATGCCTGATAGCCTATAAGACACAGCAAAAATAACTTACCTATTGATTAGACACACTTCCCAATCTTAGTAAGCCACAAATAAGTGATGCACTCAAAGTGTTCTTATATATAATAGCATGCACTTAGTTAATCAGTTAATACTCTTACACCCTGATGGAAAATTTTAGTGAAACTGCAATATGCAATGAAGTAGAAAAGAAACTTAATGATTGATAAAGTGGTTTTAAGTTAAAAGTAAAATTAACAATTAAAGCTAAACTACCAACTATCCAGGACAGAAATATCAGTCACGCACCTAGTGATTATTGCTAAATATTTACGTGTCTTTATATCAGCTAACAATCCAAATAGTGGAATTGAGGGAATAACAGAACATATTAAATATCCAAAGCAATATCCACTTCAGAATTGCTATCAATGGCTGTAGTTAATTGGTAGAATTAAGTATGCACTGAAATTTATTAAGCCATTCCAGACAATAACAAATATTATTGATTGAGATCATAAGCATTAACATCTTTTCAAAGATAACACACCATACTTATTTCATTCACTCTGCCTGACTACTCTAAATATTTCAATATAGCCACACTCACACTTGCCAACATCAGCTTCCACAGTAATGACAAGTATGTGACTTACTTAAAAAACCTAGGCATAAGTTACAGCAATATAAAACATCTATCCACAACCACAGAGATGATACAAAGTAAAGCATTTGGCCATGCTTCTGACTCTTTGGTAGAATTTTGCCAATAAATCTGTTTTGGAAACAGCATGAAAACATTATTGGTAAGTTCTCAAAAGCAACAATCGCTTTTGTAGGTATACCATTTATCTTCAAGTGTTAACAAGTACTGTTTAAAGCAGAAGGAAAATTTATTTTGTACAATAATAAATTAGTAATGCAAAAAAGACACAGAAAAATCCGTTGTTTTTACAATTAAATGTATTGTAAATAATACGAATTCTTTATACCATTTTAGTAACATTGTAAATTTGTAAATAAATGTATTGTAATTATAAAAGATCTTTATACCATTGTATTAATATGTAAATTTACAATTGTATTAACACTGTAAATTAGTAATTTATTTCCTACAGTTTATGGATAATGTAATATAGTAATTTAAAATGACCACCCGTAAAATAATAGCAAAATAATACATTTTGGTTTCAAGATTTGCAGTAAAAGTATTGAAATATTCTAACAGTGTAAACTTAGTTAATTAGTGTGTGATCAATGAGTAGAGAAAATGGTGGTGATAGGTCAGGTATACAAAAGGTACGTACAGATATATAGTCTGTGAATGCAAGCAAATCACATATTCTATCTTTTATAAAACTTTATATACATTACATAGATGATACAGAAAAAACTGTGATAGTAATCGAATGGTAGTCATAAAAAAGTAATTTCAGTTGTTACTTTCATCAACTTCAGATGTAGAGTCAATTGACAATCCCATTTCCTTCCTGTATTCAACTTCCTGCTCCATATACCTCTGATAATGTTCCTCAGTTATCCAATGTATATTGACTTCATTTTCTCTCACACGTAATTTGTAATATTTAGCTAGTACTGCAAATACTAGAAGTAATGATTAAAACAACAACACTCTTAAAATGTAATAGTAAAGATTTTGGCAGTTGTTGTCACCTTTACAGTCAAATGGATATTTGCCAAAATTGTTAATAGCATAACCAAATCCAAATGCTGCATACCACATACCAACCATAAATCCTCTCATTTTATGTGGAGACTGAGCTATTGTGAACTCTAAGGATGTTGGAAAATCAACCCATATGATATTCCAAACAAGACTGTGGAGTGACCAGAACTTTGTATGATGTTAGATTAATATTTAAATGCACTTTACAAGCTAAGATGATGACATAGTACAATGTTGTGGATAAAACAAAACCTAGCCCCAGACCAATTCTTCTCAACATACTGGGAATGACTTTATAGACACATAGATTTGCAATCATTAAATGAAGAAACATAACAATTACAGCAACCATATGGTCAACTATGGAACCTGAGAAAAAGCAATCAATGAGCTTCAGGTCTTGACTATTCACTGAACTAAAAAATTCAACACTGTACATACCCACTATACTAATAAAAAGTGGTACAATTCTAAATACTGTTTTCACATCCCTCTACCTCCTCCTCTGAGAAAGGTCCACCATATTTCTCTTTGCCTAAATCTATTCGTGAAGGGTAGTCATCCTCCCAGTAAGTCAAGGCACTACGATTCTTTGCATAGTTATTCTTCTTGCATAGTTGAGTACCCTTAGCAATCAGTTTGACAGGATTGGTAATTTGTGGTATAGTATCCAGCCAGTGTTTAAATAGAAAGTTGGTGATAATAACTGTTGACACAGCTACACCTGATAATACATAGCACACGATTAGAAAAGGGTTTTTTTTCGATTAAACACTGTATAATTTCACTAACAAGGATCACTGTTGGTATACTCATAGAGTCCCAATAAACAATAGCACTTAGTTCATCAGCTGAAGCTCCAATTGATTGATCAATATTGAACTGAACAATATTGGACCGAAAGCTACAGTATCCATAAGTTGAATAAAAAAACTGATCCCTAACAGAATCATAAATGGTAACTCAAATTAAAGTATGTTTTTAAGAATAATAGCTATGCCTGCTATTATCCAAGATACAAACGAGAAGTAAACACCAGTAATAATAGTCTTATATCTACCTGTCTTTACATCAGCAAGTAGACCAAAGAGAGGAAATAATAAGAAAAATAAACTATATCCAATATCAAATGATAATATCATGACTATGGTGCTTAGTAAAACTGATTGAAGCCAACTTCTTGTAACAAGTGTAAGTGAGTATACATCAAGGCATCCCAGAGAATCAGCATTGTAGACTGATAACTGACATGTTGAATCTTCATCTTCGAGATAAAGAACTGAGCATCTTCACACTTGGCCAAATGTAATTACTTGATTGACTTGCACATACATAACAGCTTAATTAGTTGGGGGAGTTTATTGATATAGCATACTGAAAGCATGCATTACGGTTTATTAATGTTATCAAAACATTCTCTATGTTTGTCTGAAGTTTCAAAGTAAATTAAAGGGAGCTTATTTGAAGACTTTAACTACATCTCATATAGCAACAAATGCTACTATATGCTCATATATATAGTTTTATATAATGTCATTATTACCACTTGTTTTAATGTCACACTTTAATATGTCTCCTTTATCCCTGTGTGTAGTAATATTATAGATATTATTATTGAGTTTGCAATTGTATATACAATTTTTTTTTAATTTTAACTGTTTTTGTCATTATTGGTTGTGTATGTACATGAGTCTTTTGTACTATATTATGAGTTTATGTAACAGGATTTGATAATATTTAAAATGATTTCATATTAAAGATTGTACCATTAGTAATATTGAATAGACTTAGGCCTAGATTTTGAAATTGTGATAATTATCAACTGCCAAACAGTAAATTATTTTGTTTTTATAATCATGCAAAGTATACATAATGATAATACAAAAGACTATAACAACTACATATATTGAAATTAATAAAAAATTAATCATATCCTCTGTTTGTTTATTAAGTTATGACCCAAATTAAACTTTCAGTTACACTGATATTTACAAATTTAAAATGATCTATGATATATACTTAAGGTGAGACATAGTAATACACAAGCTTGTCATTATAAAAATTTCCTTTTTCTTCATTATGTCGGTCATATATAATTTAGATTGGAGCATTAGACCTTATACGTCAATTTTTAATATCAGGTGCACCACAACCTGAATCTAGTCAATTGCCTGAATGATTATTCTCATCAGTGAATAGGTTGACAATTCATACCACTATGTCAAACTTCAAACCTCCTATAACATCAATTCCAAAATGTTAATCTCCTAGAATGCTTAATTTAAATCTAGTTTTATGATACACTAGTCAATGATCACAATGCTTTTTAACTATATATTTATATAGTAGTTTCAAGTGAAATATGTGCTTTATAATATCTTGAAAACATACTTTAGTTGTATTCTTGCAGTGTTGCACATTCACTTAAAGAATTCCAGACTACACTGGTTGTGGGTAGGCTTTATACGGTTATTTATTTTATTTAACCACAATAACAATTATAATTTCTCCCACCCACTGGTACTTAAATTAATTATCTCTCTCAGTCTTCAGTAAGTAACTCTTTTGCTCTTGTACACATAATAATATTACATTTCACATTATCCCTCTTCTGCATTAACTATATATATATCTACTATCAATGACTACATAATAATAGAATACTAAATGTAAATATACATATAATCATGTTAATCCTTTTGTCAGCTATTTGAGTTCATACAACTATAAACCACTTATTGAGTCCAAACAAAGTATGAATTACTTACTCTTCATCAGTTTAACTATGTCATTCATTCTTTAGTTATAGACCGTGTTTAGTGTTAAGCAGTGCAAATTGAAAAGTATGCTGAGGTAGTTGGACTTCATGTATTCAAGGATGGACACTTTGTCATTGGTCATAATCTCATAATGATGTTGCTACTAATGGCTAATACAGGTATGAAATAATTATTACATTTATCAGCTATATGTATGCTCAAATACTATATTAAAAATAGGCATAAGGTGCTCCTATGGATCGAATATCCATGTGGCTAACCCTAATTTTTATTAACCCCTTTCATACTTAATTGGACAAGGGTTACAGAACTTAGTTGATGTATATGTATGTGTATATATGCGTCTGTGTATGGCTAGTTATAAAATATGCATATGCATTTTTGAGCACATGTTAATTAGTAACAACAATGACTTTCCTACCCAATATCACTTTTATGATTAGACTTGAATCAATCATTCACTTTAAATAGGAACTCTCAGTATACAGGAAAATGGTACTCTCATTTTGATTAATTAAAACGAATTTAGGCATGCAATATAATTATTTGAATAAGGAAATCTATTCCTTTCTAGTCGTTTAGACCATAAGTTCTTCAACTTGTAACAATTCAAAATTCTTTCTCTGATGGCCTAAGCAAAATAGTCCTTCTTACTAATTGACAAAAGACAGCTAGATTGTTTGACTTTTTTTACTGATGATTGTCATGCAGGTTGTCTTACATGCAAAAAGATTGAGATAAAGTTTAGCCATACTTTTGAAAAATGTTGTAAATTACTTGAAGATAAGGTGGCAGCTTGTTAAGCTTAATTAAGGTGACTCTTAGTTAATTCTGGAAACAGAATGCTATTAAAAGATTGAAATTAAATATCAAAAACTTTCAGACTTGCTTATGTCAATTGTATTAAACAATTTATGATAAATTTAAAACTTTGATGAAGCCATTATTTTATTGTTGAGCTATATTAGTTGCTCCTGTGTTATATTACCATTAAAGAAATAGTTGGTATTTTTCAAACAATCACTGGATGTACTTACAAATGTCAGACAATCATATCAAGGAGGCCATGCTCTCTTATTAATCAAATTGTGATTTTTATGCATATCAATTTCTCAGGAGTCTGTTCCTCTGGTGGACAAGTCATGCAATGACACAGCCAAATCATGATCCTTCAAATCCTCAAACATCATGCAACAATTTAAGTCAAACATGAATGTGATGCATAGAGGAGTCTAAGTTTTTTATTTGTATGAGCAACATTAATTTTCCCTGAGATTATAATAATGAAATCTTCATCTTACATGGACCCCTATATGATGAACAGTAGATTGTGTTCTTTGTAAAGTCATATTGTATGAATGGCTGACGTCTGGAGTCAGATCAAGTCTAGATGCATGAAAAAGTAACAAATTCATATCTAAGATCCCTATTTTATAATTTAAAAAACTCTCTAGAACAAAAATTATGCCAAGTTACACAAAGTATGCAAATATCTTCTACAAAACTAAACATGATGACCTTAATAAGTATACAAAATCCAATTATCAAAAATAAGCTATAACTACAAAAAAACAATATATATATTTTATACAGATGATACATAAAAGAACAATAAATCAGTGTGAATTGGCTAATTCATGTTATGGTCCCATTTCCCTCCTGTACTCTACTTCCTGCTCTATATATCTCTCATAATGTTCCTCAGCTATCAAATGTACATTAATTTCATTCTCTCTCACTCGTAACTTGTAGTGATTAGATAGCGCCTGGAACCAAATAAAAAGCATTAAAACAATGATACATTTACATAAAATAAAAGTATTTTTTGCTCGTCGAGAAATGGATAATCAATCACTCTATTTATAGCAAAGCGAGTCCTGTCCTGTTGATGCAAAAAAAATTCCAATCATAAAGCCTCTCATTTCTTGTGGAGATTGAGCTATTGTGAGCTCAATGATGTAGGGAAAATTAGAATAAAAGAAATTGCCAGCAAGACTTGTGGTATAATCGACTCACACACACACACTCCATCTTAAAGTGTTCTTTTAAGAGTAACAATCAGATGACTAATTCATGGTGAAAATTACACTAGAAATACTTTTGTAGCCTTTTCTTCTTACAGCAATGTTACTACAAAAGATTTAGGACTAATTATTTAGAACCAATTGGTTTAGATTGTTTTATGTTAGTAAAGTCGCACTATTCTTATTGAAAACATTAAAACAACGTACGATATAGTTGCACTTTTGGGACTATAGCTAATTTTTAAATTTTGCAGGCAAAAATTACAACTTGTTATCTAAAGATGAAAGATTGCTGTGTTGGTTTAGCTTGTTATTATTTGCTTTGACAATCTCCTATCATAAGATACAAAATACGCGTACATGTTCAGTACAAAAATTAAGTATAGTGCACTTAAATAGTTATTAATAATTAAATTCTTTTCAGATGGGTAGCAGAAAAGTCAGGCTGTACTATAAAAGCAAAGGTCATTCTCAGATCTTTAATTATATCTCTTCCAAAGTCAATTTATATTCATGCTCCTTTCCCTGTGCTAAGAGAGAGATTCCATTCCTTGGGATTATTACCTAAAGGTGATTGACTATAGTCATGTTATAACACCATTTTATTCACCTTATGTTATACTATAGCATGGCTAGACATTGATAATGACATATCAAACACTATCAATTTCCGAAAACTTTCAATGCTGAACGCAACATCTTTATATCACTCATAATCTATAATGGCAGTACATGGAAGCTCACTTTATATAACACTCTTTTAGATCCTGTCAAATGTACACCTCTGAATCATATCCCTGCCCAAATAAACTCTTTATCTGAGGTTTTAAAAAATCATTGATGCAGTAGATACAAGTCATTTTTGTTTTGGCAATTCAGAAGTTACATTTTTGATGTGCAAACATTATCAGGTTAGTACTGTCTTTAAAAATTCTACATGATTGATTGTTTTTTAGATACCTATGCACTTGATTCCACTACATTAGAAAGAAGCACAGTATGTCACAAGAATTGTGAATTACTAATTAATCGTGCTGTAAACCAATATAAC
Organism: Gigantopelta aegis; assembly: GCF_016097555.1. Classification (NCBI taxonomy): domain Eukaryota; kingdom Metazoa; phylum Mollusca; class Gastropoda; order Neomphalida; family Peltospiridae; genus Gigantopelta; species Gigantopelta aegis. The sequence continues at coordinate 93,711 of NW_024532832.1, forward strand.
TACAGTACCAAATATCGTGATGTTTTACGAAAAACAATTTATCGACATAGTAGCCCTATTAGTAATCATGTAACATCTCCAAGAAGTCATGCAAATTATAAATACTTATTACCAAATCAATTAAAGCAATGATTACACAATATGCACAATACTGTCTGTACCATCAAAGTTAAATTGACTCGTTTACTGACAATTAAGCAGTCTGTTGTTTATAATGGAGTTGTAGTTAATCACAATGATTAGTTAATGTAATGTCAAAGTATAACAAACAATTACATGATACTCATGCAAAGGATTCCTTTCAAAGAGTATTTTGGGAACAACAACAAAAAGCAGCATCCTATTCAGACTCAAAGTCAATGAGGTGGCACCCACCAATCATTAAATGGTGTCTTTACTTACACCATATGTCAAGTGGAGCATATGAAGCTTTTAGGACATCTGGAATATTAAGGCTCCTTTCATGATGCACATTAAGAATTATACTCATTACATCAAGCATCCTGCAGGTTTTTTGAATGAAGTTGACAATGATTTACTTTGAGCTGCAGATTACTATAACCTCGAGGAGTGAGAAAAATGTAAATGCATATCAAGGAAGCCTTAGTGTATGATGAAAACATACTGGAGCTTTAATTGGTTTTATATCTACTTTTTTTTGTGATGTTAATGATCAATTATTGAATGTATATATAATTAGAATAGTTGTGTCTTATTTGTAATATTTATGTTAATCTTTCTTAGCAATTCCTTTTTATGCTATATACTCCAGTTTCTGATTATTAGATTTGGATCTTCTATCTCCTTTGTCAATTCTAGTTTATGTCTTCTTTGACTTCATCCTTCTTGGTTTCTGTTTTAAGTTTTCTGACTTTATGTGTGGAGAGGATCAATTCACACTCTCCTCTCTTTCAGGAGCTTGTTGCTTATTGATGGCTAATATCCTCACTTTTTCACCATAATTTACAAACGGATACTTCATAAATACTTGCTATTAGCCAACATATGTTTTGTGACCTGACTTGCTAGAACACAATCGAAGTACAGTTTGGATGGTGAAGCATCAGTGGGATTGGGTAAAATATAAGTTTGTAGTGAAAAGATATATTACCATATGGCATTTATGCATTTTTAATAGAACAAAATGTGTATTAAGTATACATTTTGCAAGATAAACAATCATGATCTTATATGATACATTTATATTTGTATTTCATAAGGTTTGAGTTGCTATAACTTTAATCATTTATTACTGCTTATAATAAAGCAAAGTTATCAATCATTTCCTATGAATATAACTAATTAAACATTAATTTTAATATTATTAAGTAATATGTTACATTACTTATATCAAATAATTTTTTAAACTATGTATTCTAAGCATTACCATTTTTAGGGCAACATTAACATTTCTCTCTCACTTTGAGTAGTATTAAATTAACATATGTACATAAAAAAATTTTTATATAGAATTATTTGTTTTTGTTCATTATTCTGTATTCTTTAGACATATTTTAATTAACCTCATTGTGCATAGGAGGATAGGCAGTAGTCTGTCAGTGTGTCTATGTGTCTGTGTCTGTTCAAATACTTGAATATATCTATATTTAAAATTAATGTATCTTTCCTTATAAATGTACTTTTGTATATGTGTGTATTTATATTTAACATAATCTATCAGTAGCAGTCTTATGATTATGTTTATTATTATTGTAGTGACAATATATGCGCAGTTTGATCAATCATGGTCTAAACATGATTAAAAATGACCTTGTTCATTTACTATTAAGAGATGTGACACAAGACCTAGATATTTTATTAAGTTGTGAATTAATTTGCATTAACATGACCATTGGTCTTTTAGAGTTTTTATGTAGCCTCTAGATTTGTATTCATGTCAAATATACATAGTATTGAGAGTTGTGACTGTAAATATATGTTTATATCAAAAGTAAGATAGTGGATAGAGCTTATATCAACAGTGCTTATTTTTGTATATTTCTGGTATTCAATGTAGGTTTCCATAGTAATATATATGAAAGTACTTAGAATAATGTTATTGTTGATTAACATATCAAATTATCTATATATTTAATAAATAGCAACTGTGCACATAATAAATTTTGAATGATTGTACTAACTACTTTAAACACTATATTTTATAAAATTGGCCAGTATATAAGTCCAGCTGTTGATAAAGATAAATATCACATTATAACTAACATGCATGTTATGCTAAACTCTTAATTTATGCTTTTGAAAGTGTAATGTCCTAATCACTTTATTAACTGACTAGAATTTATTATCATGAACAACTAAGAAAGTGAACAACTTAAATACAAGTAGAGCAAATGAGAACTAATTTACACATGAACAAAAACTACAAGAAAAGAACAATGTGACAATAGCCTAGCATAAAAGATATTAACACAAAGTAATCAACACAAACCATAATTGTATAATCCTAAATTTACACTAATTAACACACTTAGGTTAGTTCACAACATTCCTCCATCCTTAGCCAAAACCAGGTATGAATCTTTTTGGTGAATGACGAATCCGAGTTGAACGACGAAGTTCGACTGGCGGTGTTACTGAAGGTACTTCTTGAGTTTCGGTTAGATCTGATTCAGGAGAAGGGTCAATGGGTAAATCATCTTGTATATCACTAGGTGAATCACATGAACGAATTCTTATATGATCAAAGTGTCTTCTGGTAATACGACCATCATTCAATTTAATCACAGCAGTTAGTGAACCTTCAAATCCAGTAATAAAACCAGATATCCATCTACGATGATGAATAAAATCTTTAACAAAAACTTGGTCATGTAACTTAAATGTACAATCCTTAGTTTTCTTATCATGTTGTTTCTTTTTGTGCCATTTGTTTTGTCCAATACCCGAGAAGATGTGTCAGGTTGTAACAAGTCTAGATGACATCTGAGCTTTCTACCCATTAAAAGTTCAGCTGGTGATACACCAGTAGTAGAGTGGGGAGTTATCCTGTAATGATACAATAGTCGAGCAAGTCTTGTTTCAATATCTCCATTTGTAATCTTTTTCAATCCTTCTTTCAGAATTTGTACTCCCCGTTCAGCTAAACCATTGCTGGATGGGTGATACGGTGCAGATCTTAAATGTTGTATACCATTCTTCTTCAAGAATTCTTGGAACTCGCCACTTGTGAAGGCTGTTCCATTGTCTGAGACAACTACTTCTGGTAGTCCATGAGTAGCAAACATAGTCCTAAGAACTCTGATGGTATTAATGGATGAAGTTGACGGTACAACAACTACCTCTAACCATTTTGAATGTGCATCAATAACAACTAAAAATATTTTACCTTGAAATGGTCCCGCGTGGTCAATATGGATACGAGCCCAAGGTCTTTTTGGCCATTCCCAAGGATGCATTGGAACTGCTGCTAGAGATTTTTGATTACTCTGACATTGTTGACAGCTCTTCACCTTCTTCTATTTGCTTGTCAATTCCTGGCACCAGACAGTGCTTCTTGCCAGACTCTTCATCCTGACAATACCAGGTGAGTTTCGTGTAACTGATCAAGCAACTTCTCTCTTCCTACTTTTGGAATTACTACTCGGCAAACCCAAAAGTATGCAACCATCTTGGACACTTAACTCCTCTTTTTCGTTGGGAGAATGGGTGTAAATCTTCAGCACTCGTTTTAGTCCACCCCTTTAGTGTACAATTTCGTACGCGAGCTAATATAGGGTCTTTATCCGTCCAAGACTTGATTTTTTGTGCTCGTTATGGGTGACGATTGCATGGTTTTCCATGAGCAGTATTAATTCACCAGGGATAGGAACATCTGCGATAGTTTTCTGGTAAGGGAAGTCTGCTAAGTAGGTCAGCGTTTGCGTTTGAATTTCCTGATTTATAGACGATGTTATATTCATAGGCGCTCAAGGCCAGTGCCCAACGTTGAATTCTTGCTGACGCTAAAGATGGAATGAGACGATTTTCATTAATAGATGCTGAAATGGCTTGTGGTCTGAACAAATGGTAAAATGTCGACCAAACAAATAGTGGTGAAACTTCTTCACTCCAAATATAATTGCTAATGCTTCTTTATCAAGCTGAGAATACCTCTTCTCAGCTGGAGCGAGAGAACGTGATGTAAATGCTACTGGCTTTTCTGATCCATCCTCCATGATATGAGACAGCACAGCTCCTATTCCATAAGGAGAGGCATCGCATGAGAGCATTAACTTTTTTCTTAGGATCATAATGGACCAACAACTTTGGAGAAGTTAATATTTCTTTGATATCTGAGAAGGCTTTCTTCTGATCTGTTCCCCAAAACCATTTCTTATTCTTTTGTAACAGAGTGTAAAGTGGTGCTAACAAAGTAGATAAGTGGTGAAGGAATTTTCCATAATAATTCACCAGACCGAGAAATGAACGTAATTGTGCCACATTATGAGGAACAGGAGCTTTTAAAATAGCTCGAATTTTATCTTCAGCTGGGTGTAGTCCTTTAGCTGTTATAACATGCCCCAGGTATTCAACCTTTGGGAGCATAAAGGCACATTTGTCTTGCTTCAGACGCATCCCCTCTGCCTTTAGTCGACTCAACACCTTGTCCAACGTTTGCAAGGTGCTCTTCTTCAGACACACCTGTAATGAGAATGTCATCAATATAGACAGCAACGTTCTTGACACCTCTAAAAATGCCTTCTATTGTTCGTTGAAAGATTGCTGGTGCTGAGTGGACTCCAAAGGGAAGACGAGTGTATTGATATAATCCTTTGTGAGTATTGATGGTTAAGTACTGCTTGGAGTCAGGTTCTAGAGCTATCTGTTGGTATGCATGTGCAAGGTCAAGTTTTGTAAACTTTTTCCCTCCAGCCAGTTGAGAGAAGAGATCGTCCACCTTGGGAAGTGGGTAAGTATCTAACTTAGCGGCTTGGTTTACGGTGAGCTTGTAGTCACCACAAATTCTAACAGTTCCATCCCGTTTGATGACTGGGACAACAGGTGCAGCCCATTCTGAAAATTCTACAGGCTCTATGATGCCAGCTTTCTCCAGTCTTTCTAGTTCTTGTTCCACTTTACCTCGTAGAGCATATGGAATTGGTCTTGGTCTGAAGTATTTTGGGTTGACTTTGTGGGTCAACATGTAGTTTTGCTTGTGTGCTTTGTACTAGCCTAGTTCATCTTTGAACAGCACGTTGTGACGACTTAGAACATCCTCTAATTTCAAGGCTTTAGGTTGTAAATAATTTAAGTGCAGTTTTTTCCCAGTTGAGTTTTATCTTGAGTAACCAATCTCTTCCAAGGAGACTTGGTCCAGATCCTTTCACAACTGTAAGCTGCAAAGAGTGACATTGGTTTTCATATTTAACTGTGACATTTATAACCCCCTTTATAGATAATTGTTCACCTGTATAAGTTTTCAGATTGGTACTGGATGGTACAATAGGCGGTGCTTGGCCTTTTTCCCAGTACTTGCGATATGTAGACTCGCTGATTATTGAAACCGAGGCTCCAGTGTCTACTTCCATGGTGATGTCCACACCGTTAACATTCACGGTCACCTGAATGGGTTTCACACGATTGGTATTCATGTTAAACAATGTATACGTTGATTCGTTGGGGGAGTGGTCAGCTTCCGAGTCAGTGATTTGATGCGCTCGTTTCGGCGTATCTCTCAGGTTTTTCCTACGCGTAGTGTGAGTACTTTTGTGAGTGTCCCTTTTGTACAGGACCCCTTTTAGAACGACAGGCCCTTGCAATGTGCCCTGTTTTTTCTTACAGAATGAACAGGCAACGTCTTTGAATCTGCAAACAGCTGGGGAATGGGCCCCTAGACACCGATAACATTCGATGCTAACAGCACGATCTCTTGAGAAATGAGGATCTCGTCGTCCTTTCAGTGAGTTAACCTGAGATGAGTCCGCCCTTAGTAGATCTTTGGCACTTCGTTCAGCCGATTCGTGGGCTTGTGCAATTGTAAATGCCTTGTCAAACGTTAGAGGTGGTGGTTTTGCCAACAGTAGACGTTGCAGGCGATCATCATTACATCCACAGATAAGGCGATCTCTAAGCATATCGTTGAGTGTGTGTCACCAAAACTGGCAATGTTCCGAAAGTTCTCGAAGGTGAGCAACGAAGTTGGCGATAGATTCTCCCTCCTTACGCGTACGGGAGTGGAAGGCGAATCGTTGAACTGTAAACAGACGGCGGCGGCTGATGGTGTCCTGTACTAACTTCACCAGCTCGTCGAAGGTCTTCTCTGACGGTTTCTGTGGAGATACTAAGTTACGAATTAGTTGGTACGTCGATGCACCACAAACACTTAAGAGGATAGCTCTTTTCTTTTCCTGAGCTTGTACATCGTTTGCCAGGAAATATTGCTCAAGCCTCTCTGCATAAGAAAACCAGGTCTCTTTGCCCGGAGCAAATTCTCCCACAGAACCATGAGTTGCCATCGAAGTTTACCCTCGTCGCCAATTGTAATGTCCTAATCACTTTATTAACTGACTAGAATTTATTATCATGAACAACTAAGAAAGTGAACAACTTAAATACAAGTAGAGCAAATGAGAACTAATTTACACATGAACAAAAACTACAAGAAAAGAACAATGTGACAATAGCCTAGCATAAAAGATATTAACACAAAGTAATCAACACAAACCATAATTGTATAATCCTAAATTTACACTAATTAACACACTTAGGTTAGTTCACAACAGAAAGACAATAATGTTTCTTTAATATAATGACCAACATGTACACAATTTCATCTTTTTACTCTTAAAACATGATTGAAAATAATCTGTTAGCCTTCACTTGTTTCATTGGCTATTAAGACATATGACACAAACCTAGATACTTCAATTAAGAGGAGATGAATTGATTAACAATAACATGATTATTACTTTTTGTAAGTTTATGTAACGTTTATATTAGAACAAATATGCATAGTCTTGTGAGTTGTGACTGTTAATGTATGTGTTATCAAAAGGTGTGAAGAAGACAGTGCATAGAGCTTATGTCAACATTGCTTGTCTTTTTATATTTCTGGTACTCGATGTAAATTTCTATAGTAATATTAAAAAAAAAATGGAAAAAAAATAAAAATAAAAATAAAAAAATAAAAATATAAATGGAAATGTTTAGAATGAAGTATTTGCTTATTGCTATATCAATTCTCTATACGTTTAATAAATATTAACTGTGCATTGGTTATATTTGAATGGTTAGGCTAACTTCTTTAAACACTTTTATATAAATTGGTCAGTAGATATAGCTATTGCATGCTAAAGTCTTAATTAATGTTTTTGAGAGATATTAATGTTTCTTCTTCGTATTATCCTCTTCCAAAAATGATGAGGTATTAGTAATAAGAACAAATATTATTCTTAGCTTGTAAATAAATGATTGATCCAGGCATTTTTTTGACACTAGTTTAGATCAATGTCTTTACTCTAGTGGTAGTCCTATTTCAATCTTCAATCACCACTTCCTGTTCCAATTAATTTCCGTAATAGTACATGATATCACATGTATGTTAAATTTATTTGTAATTGTAGTTTAAATTTACTTACTAGAGTTAGTTATAGTTAGTTACTGTTAGTTACTAGAGTTAGTTACAGTTTGTTACAGGTTATTTACAGTTAGTTACTGTTAGTTGAAGTTAGTCACTGTTAGTTACAGTTAGCTACTGTTAGTTACAGTTAACTGAAATTAGTTATTGTTACTCACTAGAATAGTTACGGTTAGTTATGTTTATATATAATTAGTTATAGTTACTTACTTGAGTTAGTTGTTACAGTTGGTTACTGTTACTTGTAGTTAGTTACACTTATACTTGTAGCTATAGATGGTTACAGTTACTTTTTACTTTCTTAGTAGATAATTTTATTTAGTTTTATTTAGTTTTACATATTATTAAACACTTTTAGTTAGATATCTAAATTTATCTCTGTTTAACTATAAGGCTTTAGTAGTTAACTAAAATATGACTACATATAATATTTTGATGGTCTCAGGAACTCTATCAATATAGCAAGTGTGACAAAATCTTTTCAGAATTAGTATTTAAGAATTTCACAAATAGTCTTTTAAATGACAATCTGTCTTGCATGTTAATATTATGACATTAGAGTTGTATCAAAAGGCAAAGCCAGCCTTATTGTTTAAGTGTACTATAATAGTGGCTTGTGTGTATAAATGTATATATACATTTATGTATGATTCTGTAGCAAATGATATATAATATTATATTATGCATGTAATGATTTTTTTGCTATGCCATTTGTATTTTATGATTTCTTTAGTACGTAAATTGTGCTACTAACAATGTACATTTTTAATAATAATCTTTTTTTTTATTAATTAAATTCTGGATGTTACATAAAGTACTAAATTGAAATTAAAATAACACTAAAATTTTTATGATTGTAAATTAGTATTTGCTTCCATATCTGTTTCAAAAATATACCGAGATTCATCTTATATTCAGATACTAACAGAGATGCAACTTATATTCAGATACTAACAGAGATACATCTTATATTTAGATACTAACAGAGATATACATCTTATACTCAGATACTAACAGAGATGCATCTTATATTCAGATACTAACAGAGATATATCTTATACTCAGATACTAACAGAGATGCATCTTATATTCAGATACTAACAGAGATGCATCTTATATTCAATACTAACAGAAGCCCTTTTTAGTATTTTTGATATTATTTTGCTTTGTCCAGAAAAATGTGTAAAGGTACACAAAAGACAACATTTGCCATATAACCTTTATTCTATAAAACCACATGCCATTAATTAATTAATTTTAATAAAACTTATTATGTTTATGTCAACAAATATTAATATTTATAGTAATTACCTGATTTTATTATTGTGTATTCATGAAGATAATTAGTGCATCTGTTAACTGTCTTACACTGTTTGGAAAGTGTCCATGATAATCCTTTAAAGCCAAAGTTAAATTTCACATGTATCAATAGTCAAAACAGATATGGAGTCATCAACAGCTTCTTTACCTGGTGTTGCTGTTGCCTATAATATTACTGATAGACAAATATATGGAAATTCATTGATGTTTTGGCTAAGAAACGCTAACATAATTCATAATCCAGAAGCCAACGTAGACTGGGATGTTTATTTGTTTAGTCGTGGTAATATTTTTCATTACTGTTTACTATTTCGATCAGTTGATACTGGAAATTTCTTTTTCGTTGACCTTGTATTAATTGATGGTGGTAGAAGAGTGGATTTTCGAATGATGGCTACTAATGCAGCTGTTGACAACTTACGTCACTTAGGACGAATACGTACTTCGATGTTGGAGATTCTTTATCGTGCTCATGTTGTCATTAGAAATTTTGGTCCGTACATAGGACTTGGCCACAATTGTCAACATTATGTTGCTAACCTTACAGCTAACCTTGCAGCTGATTTTGGAAATCTTCAGGCAGTTCACCCATCAAGTGATCTTATTGTAGCTATTATTATCATTGGTGTTGTCCTTCGTGTTATACTCCAAATATAATAAGACTTGAGATTATGTGTATATAGAGATCACATATCATTCCATTAAATTTATTTGTCTTAATTAACAGTTTTATAGATTATATGATTATATAAACTTCAAAAATACTTTAAGTATTTGCTATAAACTTTTATTTGTCCTTTTCTTTTCCATAAATATATGATAATTGATTATATAATTTAATAATTAATATAATAAGATAATAATGTATTATATTTGTCAAATTTGCTAATTGACCAAAAAACTTGAAGGACGTTTAAGCATTGATAGATAAAACTGATTGAAATTAAACATGTGAACATGTACATTGTTTTGATGATACACCATTTAATGTTGTCATCTTTGTTTAACTTAACATGCAGTTATTACTGCAATCATTTTTGGAAATCAGATATTTTTCTGATTTTAATTTTTGTCTGATGTAAAGATATAGAATACTAATGATTAGAGCTCAAATTTTTAACATAATAACTATGTATGTGTAAAAATATCACTGAAAATATACATAAATCAGTGATGAAAAGCAGGAAATCACTGTCTAAGTTGAAAGCTGTTAAAGCATATGAGTATATAGCTGTCCTTAAAACTATATTCTCAGTGATGTTATTACACAATAGTTATTGTGTTAAAAATTTGGAGCTCTTTAAGATAAAGTGTTGTTTAAGTAGCATACTACGAAATTTTTTGTTTAAAAAGGTTTAGCAAATTTCGTAAATGATTTGCAAAAATTGTTATTCATAAATGACAATTTAATAACTGTGTGTCTGCTATGTAATAATTAACTTTTGAAAATATTATTTGTATAGTATAAGAGTATACTGTATGTTGTATGTTATATTTCATATTTACTGACAGAGGCTGTTATAATTTAATTATATTAACAGCCACTAACTTGCTACTACTAATACATTCACTGGCAACACTTAACTAGTGTTTCTGGAAGTTACTCGCTTACAAAAGTCTTTGCTAATACAGTTTACAACACTTGTGTCTTCATACTGACTAATTTTTTTATTATCTTTAGATCATGTCTACTGAGGAGGGATTCATGCTGAGCAATGATGATGATGTTGTCCAAAGCGATATTATGTTTTATGGTTCATCATATTGTCTTTTTGAGAACAATAGTCATTCTTTCCTAAACTTTTTACCAAAGCAAAATGGTTTACTTATGTACTCTCTAAAGAAAACGTTTGGACGCTGGTCTCTTATGTTTGAACATGCAGACACAAAAAGGCATTTACAATTGAGTTATTCAATAAAGAAACAACGGAAAAAGGCGATGTAAAAGTCATTGTTCGTTTTTTATAATGGATTTAAAAAATCACCCTGACCTAAGAAAAGGATATGTTGGAGAAATTGCTTCCTCTGGCTTCAATATTTTTGAACAATGTCTTAAAGTACTTCGTACAATGGGAGGATATAAAGTCTTTGCCAACAATTGTCAGGATTTCATTGATGAATTTGCTAAAAGCCTTGGAGTTCGTAAAGATGTCAAAAATGTCACTGACCATAAAATTAAGTTGGTGTCAACCTTGACCGAAGTTGGTGTAGAAGCAGAAGTAGTGTTTCTTATTTTTAATGTCATAGGCTAATTAAACCTCAGAAAAATACTTCTTCTCATTATATGCTACTACAGTTAATACATAACTGCTTTTGTACTATAATTGTTTTTTTTGCATTGTTGCATTAACTTCATTTTCTAAATTTTTGAGTTTTAAGCTAACTTTAATCAATCTTACGTAATTGTATATGTCAGCATGTTGCAACTGTAGAACTATTAAGGCAACCAACTGACAGCTCGTTAATACTGACTGTACCTGGCTGACCATTATCAGTTAGGCAGCAGCACAGCCTATGTAGAGTTATTTTTAATTATGATTTCATATTCTTCTGTTGTTCAATGATAGCTATAAACCTACAGAGGACTATAAATTGGTTAAATAAGATTCAACAAGCCCATAGCAGGAGCATGTTAAGAAGCCAGGAAAATCAGAATATGTCTATAGTCTTGATCAAGTTGTATATGACATACCCAACTTGTTGTAGAGTATAAGGACATCCATTTAGAATGGGCAAATTATGATTGATAATGGAAGAGTTTTAACATGGACTTTTATATGAAGTTAAGTTTAATCCTCCATTTTTGAAAGTTTTCTCGGATTATATCTAGCCCTATAGTACTTTGGAGTATGTTATTGACAATTTGACTGTGTATGAATATTTTTAAAAAATATGCATAGTATGGATGGTATCTTGAACAATGTTAGAGCAATAATATCACAACATAGTAGCCACAACTAAAGGCTTAACACTATAATCTGCTACTATGAAAGTACTCTACATCTTGGTCTAGTATCTCTCATAAAATATTCCTATATACATTACTTCATTTTCTCTCACTTGTAACTTCTAATGTTTAGCTAGGTACAGGAACAGTATTTAAAGGATCTTAATAATAAGGCCAGGCCTACTTTTATCCAGATACAAATGAGAAGTAAACACCAGTAATAATTGTATTATATCTACCTGTCTTGATATCAGAAAGTAGAGCAAATGGAGTAAATAATAAGAAAATAAACTATATCCAATATCAATGATAATATTGTGATGTGATGTTTAGCTAGGTACAGGAATAGTATATAATATAATGAAAATAGCGGGACATTTTAAGACATAATAGAATATGCTTTGACATATAATGCACAAATTATTCTGATTTTAAATTGCAATCTAATACCAAACAATTACACTGAATGAAGTGATAAAGGTTCATATATTGACACACCTTTTTTTATTTTCTGGTGCGATAAACAATTAGTAAGTGAGCAGTTCCTTTCATTACAAAACATGTCTGGACTTATGTTCTTTTGTTTAGACTAGACACAATATTCCATGTCATATCCATAAAACAAGCTTATTATACAAACATATATATGTTTTAGTTGTAGCACTTTTTTGACGTTTTCTAACTGCTCTTCTGTGAGAAGATCACAGAAGAGAGAGAATTACTGATAACTCTAGATACAGCCACACCTGATATTACATAGGATACTATGACAAAGTCTCTGATTAAACATTGCCCAATTCTGAAGACAAGTGTCACTATTGGGATGCTAACAGTTTATAAAAAGAAGACTACTACTTAAACTAATATTGAATAAAACTCAAGTATAGTTATATGACAAATTAAATGTATAATATATGAGGCTGAAGATAATTAACTTGATGAGGATGTTATATATATATATATATATATATGTATGTATGTATGTATGTATGTATCAAAACAAATATATATATCAAAACAAGTAACTTCACTTTGCTTCTAAATAATATTTATTACAATAAATCCTCAATAATATTCTAAAAAATATTTAGTGCTTGTATCAGAACGAATTAGTAACTTGAATTGTGAAGTGTTACCATTAAAATAAAGCATTAACCCCTTAAAATTAAAGAGACATAAACAATAGAGCAATGTATATGTGTACTAAAGATTCAGCCACTAAAAATAATTTTTGCAATATGCTTTGGTTTTGAGCATATGTTTTTTTTTACATAATTCTTTAATATAAACAACAAACATATTGATGTAAGTTATATGCTATACATAAGGAAACCTTTAAAATTTACTTTAAAATAATTATTATGCCTTATCAATCAACAGTATTGTAGGAAATGTCATCAATTTCTGTGACCTGTCTTATTAGTTGTCTCTCTGTATATACCCTCAATAATAGCTTGACGATTGATATCAAAGTGTTCTTCTCTTTGATGATATTTGTAACAACGAGACATGATGATATAAGAAATGAAAGAATCTGTGGTCAAAATTGTGTTCACAATGTACAGCCAGAATTGATGGGCATATATCTGACAATGATAAATCTAATATTAATCTGATAGCTACTCCTAGTGACTGGTAGGCATACCATAATGTAATTAGAAGGCCTCGCATACTGCATGGAGCTGAGCTAATATAAATTCTAACGCAGTCAGAAATACCAGTAAGTAACCTAACCCATTTAGTGATTGAGCAATAATAAACAATGAATTTTCTGCTTTTTCTTCTGCCATATATCTGTTTCACTGTTGTCAAAACATTATACTTCTTTTGCTCAATTGTGTGATTAAACAACACAGAAATGAATACATTTTGTGAAAGCATATCCTAAATTTTAATAAGTAAAATTCCAATTCCCATTTTTTTTCATTGGGATTAAATCGACGACATAAACATGGCCATAGTAGACATATATACACTGGAATACCAAACTATGATAGCAAAATGGACAGCCAAAAGTGAGACTTCAGTTCCCATTACTGCCCTAAAAACTCATAAGATGAATTCTTAATTCACTACTATATGATAGTTGTGGTATATAATGGATTAAAAATATTCCAAGTAGTCACCTAGTACCCAAATATATAAATAGACCATATAATGTCAATAACATCAAGAGAAAACACGTCCAAAACTTTTAACATCCTCTACTTCTTCATTTGTAAAAGTCCCTTTGTATCTTTCTTTATCAAAGTCTATTCTGGATGGAGGCAAATCCCATAAGTGAATACACTATGTCTCACTAGTTGTTTATGTCTTCTACTAAAGTCAATAACATTTAAATATCAATTTAACTGGATTGGTATGTCCTACAGGCTCAGCAAATAAATGATTGTGACTACAGCAAATAGTGGCTAAAGCTAATGCTGAGATAGCAAAGCAGAAACTGATTGTAATATTGCCCAATACCGATGTATTCATAATTTACATAGATTAACCAGGTAAGAATGAAAATAAAAAGATATTGAGAACAAACAATATGACCAAACTTAATGATGTACCTGTAGAATCAAAATCTTTTGTTTAATTTTAAAATCAGAAGACTGTTAAAAGTTATATTTTGTGTCCAACACCATTATTTTTTTTAATAAATTTGTAGACACACAAAATATATATTATCTTTCTTGCTTTACAATAAAAAAATGGCTCAATTTCACATTCAATAACAACATTATATGATGGTGTGAATAGACTAGTTATGCAGATAATATATTTTTAAAATATTTTAAGTGTAGAATGATGTACAATCATTAAAAGTTAAGTTAAGTGGCTATAGCATAAAAAATTATGTTCATCTTTGAGAATTAACTCATTGGGATCTTTGTTTTGAAGTACACCCTTCACATTTTATCTCTAATATAGAAAGATTTCTATATATATATATATATATATATATAAGTATTAATATATTGGCAATTGTCTAATTATTGATATTATATCCAAGGTATACTGTCAGTAAAACTATTTTACATATTCTTCCTATAGTCATGTTTATGTATAAATTCAAATCCACATTTATGTTGATTGTTTTTATTTTCACTCACTCAAAATTTGTAGCATTAGTTATTTCAGGATCATGATGAATATGATAACAATAACAGTTAATGATCTCAATTATTGAAGGTATATATAATTAGAATACGTTGTCTTATTTGTAATATTTTATATTAATCTTTCTTAGCAATTCCTTTTTATGCTATATACTCCAGTTCTGATTATTATTAGATTTGGATCTTCTATCTCCTTTGTCAGTTCTAGCTTAGCTTATGTCTTCTCTGAACTTCATCCATGGTTTCGTTAAGGTTTTAAGGTTCCCCTCGACTTTATGTGTGGAGGGGATCCCTTCTCATTCTCCTCTTTTTCAAGAGCTTGTTGCTTATTGATTGCTACTTTTTCAACTATAATTTATAAAGGATACTTCATAAATACTTGCTATTAGCCGACATATGTGTTTGTTCTGACTTTGGGGGGGACTTGCTAGAACACAATCGAAGTACAGTTTTGGATATGGTGAAGTGTTCAGTGGGATTGGATAAAATATAAGTTTGTGGTAAAAAGATACATTACCATATAGCATTTATATATTTTTAATAGGAACAAAATGTGTATTAAGTATACATTTTGCAAGATAAACATATCATGATCTTATATGATACATCTATATTTGTATTCATAAGGTTTGAGTTGCTATAACTTTAATCATTTATTACTGCTTATAATGAAGCGAAGCTATTGATCATTTTCTATGACTATAACTAATTAAACATTAAATTTAATATTATTAAGTAATATGTTACATTACTTATATCAACACAAAAAATAATTTTTTAAACTATGTATTCTAAGCATTACCATTTTTAGGGCAAACATTAAGATTTTCTCTCAAGTTGAGTAGTATTAAATAACATATGTACATTTTATAAAAAAATATTTATATAGAATTATTTGTTTTGTTCATTATTCTGTATTCTTTAGACATTTTAATAACCTCATTGTGCTTAGGAGCATAGGCAGTAGTCTGGTCAGTGTGTGTATGTGTCTGTGTCTGTTCAAATACTGGAATATATCTATATTTAAAATTAATATATCTTTCCTTATAAATGTAGTTTTGTATATCTGTGTATTTATATTTAACAGTATTGTAAAGACCTTCACTTACACATAATCTATCAGTAGCAGTCTTATGATTATGTTTATGCTTATTGTAGTGGACAATATATGCACATTTTGAACAATCATGGCCTAAACATAATTGAAATGACCTTGTTCTTGACTATTAAAAGATGTGACACAGACCTAGATATTTTATTAAGTTGTGAACTAATTTGCATTAACATGACCATTGCGTTTTTTTAGTTTTTATGTAGCCTCTAGATTTTGTATTCATGTGCAAATATGCATAGTCTTGTGAGTTGTGAATGTAAATATATGTTATATCAAAAGTAATAAAGAAGTTATGCATAGAGCTTATGTCAAACAGTGCTTATTTTTGTATATTTCTGGTATCAATGTAAGTTTCCATAGTAATATATATGAAAGTCATTAGAATTATGTTTATTGTTAATTAACATATCAAGTTATCTATATATTAATAAATGGCAACTGTGCACATAAATTAATTTGAATGATTGTACTAGCTACTTTGAACACTATATTTTTATAAATTGCCAGTAATAAGTCTCGAAATATCACATTATAACTAACATGTTATGTTAACTCTTAATTTTGAAAAAAACAATAATGTTCTTTATATAATGACAACGTGTACACAATTTTCATCTATCACTCTTACAACATGATTGAAAATGATCTGTTAGCCTTCACTTGTTCATTGGCTATTAAGAAGATATGACACAAACCTAGATACTCAATTAAGAGGAGATGAATTGATTAACAATAACATGATTTATTACTATTTTAGAGTTTTATGTAACCTTTAGATTAGAAACAAATAGCATAGTTCTGTGAGTAGTGACTGTTAATCTATGTGTATCAAAAGTTGTGAAGAAGACAGTGCATAGATATACATGAAAAATGTTTAGAATGAAGCATTTGCTGATTTACCATATCAATTCTCTATAACCTTTAATAAATATTAACTGTGCATTGGCTATATTTGAATGGGTAAGCTAACTTCATTAAACACTTTTATATAAATTGGCCAGTAGGAATAGTTATTGTATGCTAAAGTCTTAATGTTTTTGAAAGACTTAATGTCTATTCTTGATATTAACTCTTCCAAAATTGATGATGTATTAGTAATATGAACAAATATTATTCTTAGCTTGTAAATAAATGATTGATCCAAGCATTTTTTTTGACACTAGTTTAGATCCATGTCTTTACTCTAGTGGTAGTCCTATTTCAATCTTTCACACCACTTCCTGTTCTAATAATTTCCGTATAGTACATGATATCACATGTATGTAAATTTATTTGTAATTGTAGTTTAAATTTGCTTACTAAAGTTAGTTATAGTTAGTTACTGTTAGTTACTAAAGTTAGTTACTGTTAGTTACAGTTAGTTACAGTTTGTTACAGTTAGTTTACTGTTAGTTACAGTTAGTGAGTAGCTGTTAGTTACTAGTAGTATAAGTTACTGTTAGTTACAGTTAACCGAATTGTTTGTTTTAGTTTACTGTTAGTTTTACAGTTAACTGACTTAGTTATTGTTATCATTAGAGTTAGTTACGTTAGTTATGGTTATTTATAATTAGTTATAGTTGTGATGGATAGAAATATGTTTCAGAAAATTTGTTTATTTTCAGCAAAAATATATATTGTATGAGTTGACTTATTGTAGTAATGGTCTGTATATACAAAATTGTTATCTGCTAGAACCTTCTATGTCAATGTATAAAAAAAACATGATTTTTTGGTAAAGACAGAGTTTCCTCCAATTCTCTATAAGTTAACTTTACCAGTCAGGGAATCTTTTCACAATAGTTACTTACTTGAGTTGATGTGACAGTTTGGTTACAGTTACTTGTAGGTTATGGATGGTTATTGTTACTTTTACTCTCTAGTAGATAATTTAGTTAGCTTTATTTAGTTTTACACATTAAAAAATAACTTTTAGTGAACTATCTAAATTTTATCTCTGCTAAACTTTAAGGCTGTATTAGTTTAAAAAAAATATGATACATGTAATATTTAGATGGTGTCAGGAACTCTAATCAATATAACAAGAGGACAAATCTTTAAGAAACAGTATTTAAGAATTTCCCAAAATAATCTTTTAAATGACAATCTGTCTGGATTTAATTTATTATTACATTAGAGTCATATCAAAAGACAAAGCCAGCCTTATTGTTTAAGTGTACTAATAGTGGCTTGTGTGTATAAAATTATGTGTAAAAAATATTATATAATACATTTATGTATGATCCTGTAGCAAATGGATATATAATAATAAACTATATTATGCATGTAATGAGTTTTTTGCTGTGCCATTTGTATTTTGTGATTCACTTAGTACATAAATTGGCTAATAAAATGTGCATTTTTTATAATAATCATTTTTATTAATTAAATTCTGAATGTTACATAAAGTAACTAAATTGAAATTGTAATATCACTAAAATTTTTATGATTGTAAATTAATATTTGCTCCATATCGGTTTCAAAAACTATTCCGAGATGGCATCTTATATTCAGATACTAACAGAGGATACTCTTTATACTTCAGATACTAACCAGAGATCATCTTATATTCAGATACTAACAGAAGATACATCTTATATTTCAAATACTAACAGAGACCTTTTTATTTCGTATTTGATATTATTTTGCTTTGTCCAGAAAATTGTGTAAAGGTACACAAAAAAAACATTTGCCATATAACCTTTATTCGAATTCTATAAAAATCACCATGCCATTAATTAATTAATTTTAATAAAACTTTATTATGTTTATGTAAACAAATATTAATATTTATAGTAATTACCTGAATTTATTATTGTGCATTCATGGAGAATAAATAGTGCATTGATGAAACTGTTCTAACACGGGTGTTTGAGAACTGTGAATAGTAATCCTTTAAGGCCAAAGATAAATCTTCAAGTATCAATAGTCAAAAGATATGGAGTCATCAACAGCTTCTTCAGGTCCTTACTTGGTGTTGCTGTTGCCTATGATTTGATAACATACAAATAAATATGGAAATTCAATAATGTTTGGTAAATAACCCCAATATAATAATGTTCCACTGCCAACGTAGACTGGGATGGTTTATTGTTTAGGTCGTGGCGTTAGTGTACATTGGTTGTCTACTATTTCGATCAGTTGATACTGGAAATTCCTTTTTCGTTGACCTTGTAATTGATGGTCGGTAGAAGGTGGATTTTCGAATGAGTGCTACTAACGCAGCTGTTAACAACTTACGTCACTTAGGACGAATACATACTTCGATGTTGAGGATTCTTTATCGTGCTCATGTTTGTCCTTAGAGATTTTGGTCCATACATAGGAATTGGCCACAATTGTCAACATTACATTGTAACCTGTAGCTGATTTTGGGACTCTTCAGAGGAGTTGACCCAGTAATTATACCCCAGGTTATTGCAGTTATATCATTGGTGTTGTCCTTCGTTTTTACCTCCAAATATTATAAGACTTGAGATTATGTGTTATATAGATACACATATCATTCCATTAAATTATTAATCTTAATTAACAGTTTATAGAGTATATGATTATATAAACTTCAAAAAATGATTAAAAAATTTGTTATAAACCTTTTTTTGCTTTTCTTTTCATAAATAAATGATATTGATTATAATAATTCAATATTAATATAATAAGATAATATTTGTCAATTTTGTTAATGACCCAAAAACTTGAAGGCGTTTAAGCATTGATAGATAAAACTGATTGAGATTACATTAAACATGTGAACATGTACATGGCTTCGATGATACACCATTTTATGTGTGCATATCTTGTTTTAACTTAACATACAGTTATTACTGCAATCATTTTGGTAATCAGATTTTTTTCTGATGTAATTTTTGCCTGCATGTAAAGATTATAGAATACTAATGATTAGTATTTATTATAAATATAATATTGATTGCATTACTAGTTATTATAAAAACATGAATGCTACTTAAAAACACACTTTATCTTACAGAGCTCCAAATTTTTAACATAATGACTATTGTATGTTAATAACATCACTGAGAATATGACTACTAATCAGTGATGAAAGCATGAAAACTGTCTAAGTGTGAAAGTTGATAATAATAGTAATACCGTCAACAATATAATGATAACCAAATCACAGCAACTATTACTCTATATTAGGAAATTTTTGTTTTAAAAGATTTTACAATGCAAATTTCGCAATCTGTAAATGATTTGCAAAAATTATTATTCATAATATGACAATTTAATAACTTTTGTGTCTGCTATGTAATAATTAACTTTTGAAAATGTTTATTTGCATAGTAAGAGATACCGTATGGTGTATGTTATATTTCATATTTTACGGACACTGGCTGGTTATAATTTAATTATATTAACAGCTACTAAACGTGCTACTAAGAATACATTCACTGGCAACAATTATAAGTAGTGTTTCTGGAAGTTACTCGGCCTACATAAAAGTCTTTGCTAATACAGTTCACAGCCTTGTGTCTTCATACTGGACTAATTTTTTTTTTTATATCTTTAGATCATGTCTACTAAGCTCGACGAGGAGGAGGATTCATGCTGAGCAATGATGATGATGTTGTCCAACGCGATATTATGTTTATGGTTCATCATATTGTCTCTTTGAAAGCAATAGTTATTCTTTCCTAAAAAACTTTTACCAAGCAAAATGGTTTACTTATGTACTCTCTAAAGAAACGTTTGGACGCTGGTTCTTATGTTTGAACATGCAGACACTAAAAAAGGCATTTACAATTGAGTTATTCAATAAAGAACAACGGAAAAAGGCGATGTAAAAGTCATCGTTCGTTTTTTATAATGGATTTAAAAAATCACCCTGACCTAAGAAAAAGGATAGTTGGAGAAATGCGGTCCCTCGGGCTTCGATATTTTTGAACAATGTCTTAAACTACTTCGTACAATGGCGGATAAAAGTCTTTTGCCAACAATTGTCCAGATTTCATTGATGAATTTGCTAAAAGCCTTGGAGTTCGTAAAGATGTCCAAAAATGTCACTGACCATAAAATTAAGTTGGTGTCAACCCCCTGACCCGAATTGGGATAGAAGCAGGTGTAGTGTTTTCTTATTTTTAAATGTCATATAGACTAATATGAAATACTTCATTATCATGATATATTTACTACAGCTAATGCATAGCTGCTTTGTTTTTATATTTTTTTTTTGCCGTTGGTTTCATTAACTTCATTTTTCTAAATTTTGAGTTTATTAAGTAACTTTAATCAGCCTTACGTAATTGCATATGCAAGCATTTTGCTGTAAGATAAACTGTAGAAATATTAAGGCAAGCCAAATGACAGTCTGTTAATACTGGACGCCCTCCTGGCTGTGACCCAAGTTTATCAGTCAAGCAGCTCGCGTCAAATTATTGTTGTATTTATTATTTATATTCTTCTGTTGTTCAATGATACCATAAAACCAACAGAAGACTATAAACTGCTTGAAATACAGATTCCAAATAAGAGACCATATCAGGAAGCCAATTGCCAGGAAGCAGGGAAAAATCAGAATAACTCTGTCGTCTTGATCAAGTTGGATATGACATACCCAACTTGTTGGATAGAGTATAAGGCCATCCATTTGAAAAAATTATGAATTGAGAATGGAGGTTTTAACATGACTTTTATATCCTCCATTTTTGAAAGTTTTGTGGGTATATAGCCAGCCCTATAGTACTTTGAGTTAGTGTTTATTGACAATTTGGACAGTTTATGAACAATTAAAAACAATATGTATAGTATGGATGGTATCCTCAACAATCTCTAAAGCATAATATTTTTATAAATTATCTACCTTTCTATCATATAAATACATTTTGTGTTTTTTGAACTCAATGTATATCATGTAGAGAGGTTTCTCTTTGTATATTGATCTTTATTGGTTACATGAACTACAGATGTTTAAGTTGCATGTCTTGGAACTTGTTCATTTTGACTTCATCTTTTTGTGTTTTTTTTCCTCATTTGAAACAAAAAACACTGTCCTAGATTTTTTATTGTCTATATATAAGATATTACATGATAGTTATTTTGATTTTTTATTGCATTGTGGAAAGTAAAATGAACTATATGTCATTAACACTATGATTATTTCTGACACATCAACAAGTTTTCTTCTATGAATCATAATGAGAAGTGTATACATCATAAATCATTTGTGAATGTTTGATGATCATTATGTATTTATGTATCATTTGTCAGACAGTGACTATTATACCCATAATAATTGTCTTGGTCTCACATAATGTACCTATATAGGAGTATGGCTATTGTAAGCTGGATGATAATTTGTGGCTCTTGTAACTGCGGGTCATTTTTTCGATCTATCTGAAGGTGAACATATAGTGACAAATAATGCAGGTGGATTGTTATTGACAATAAGCTGTTAAATTGATGTATATGGGAGTATGGGACAATGAAAATTGTAGTGTATAAGATTATTAGTAAAAACAGCTAAACCATTATGAGAACAGATTGTTATCTGTTACCTTATTTGTATAAAATTAACGTACCGTCTTCTTTTAACAAAGAAATTTGTTATATTAACATAATTTATTATAATATGTTTATGTCATGTTTCAACAATATCTAAAAATTGATATTATCTTAAGGCTTGTTCATACTGAAAGCAAAGTATTATTAGTCAGTCTTTTGAGACATATCTAACCATTTTTTTAAACGTCTCAAGTTTCTCATCTAAGCATTTTTAGACAATGTTCAGATTTTTGATCAAACTCTCGATCAATACTACTAATATATATTCTGGAATGTCTCTCTGTATGCTATTTAATTTAATTACATGTTTTTGCAGCAGCTAACTATGCTGAAGTTATGTTGATGGTCACCACATTGTTTTTTTATATTGGGATATTGTCTTTTTTCTTCTTGTTTTCCCTTATTTGGTCTACTGCTAGATAAAGTTTTGTAGGTATACATCTATCATTACTGGTGTGTATTTGTCATTTTTATCATGGATGGATTGCTAGTTTGCTCTTTTCATAAAGACGCCATCACATAATAATATTCTAATATTTTATAACAATGTGGTGTTTCCTTTATGCTACCAAGTGATTAAATACGCATGTGTACGATCAAATATTGTCCAATTTAACATTGATCAAGCCAATGGTGCTTCAGGTGATGAACTAAGTGCTATTATTATATGGCACTTGGTCTTGTGTGTGCTGATGATATTAAAAATTGACTAGTTACTATGAATCAATGAGGATTTGTCTTTTATTGCTTTGCTATTATTATCAAAATTCATTTACAACTTATAATAAGCGTTTTCTTTTAATTCTCTTCTATTAATAATTATTATCCTTGTTTTCATAATTTACATAATTCCCAGTATGCTTAAAAAGTATATAGAAGTTGACTGGTTTTTCCTCATTATTTTACCACACCACATTTCTGTTATAAACACTTGCTTGGAAAAACCATTTTTGCTTTTTGACACAACCTCATACAAATTCTCTATTGTATCTCAAATCTTGTATGGAATAGCAGTTGCTTTAATTTTGCCAATATTTTAGAATTCACAATAGCTCAGACTCCATATGAAACAAGAGGTTTGATGGTTGGACTATTGTGTGCAGCACAAGGTGTTGGCTATGTTATCATTATTATCAGTAAATATCTATTTGCATGCGAAGAGACAACATGCCAACAGTCTTTTATTATTTCATAGGTTAAAGTTGTTATTATTCTTATTATAGTGATAGTGTTTATGGTACATAGCTAAGCGTTACAAGTTTTACGTGTGAGAGAGAATGAGTCAAAAGATATATAGAGCAGAGGAATATTTTTGAGAGAAAATACTTGGATCTAATGCAACAATGAATTGGGGACTTTCACTTTGAGAGCACTTACTGACATATTTATCATAATATGAATCATTCTATTATAACCTATATCTGTATTGCTAATCATTATTTAGTTAATACTAATTCTTGCAGTTGAAGTAGATATAGATGTGTTTAAAGTGATCATTGTTTTCAATGTTAAGGATTGACATTACTTTTCATTCCTGAATTAATTGTTTTTACCGAGTCTAATTTTGTTTAACTATTGATATTATAAATAAGATATCTTCTCAGTGCATGAAAACATTTTGCTATATTCTTCCTACATCATGTTTACATGACAACAAAATCATTTTCCACAAATATACATTTCATTACCTGCAATAACTAGACAGTATTTTTAGTTAAAAAGGCTAACTGTTATATACATAATAAACATTTGTTATTCATTAAGTTAAATACTAGAATTGAAAATACAACTATCAATGAATACACTGTATTGTTACACGTAATTACTATTTCATATGTATTAGTTTGATAATTGATATACCATTTATAATTTCAAGTAATATATAAAGTATTTTACATTAATTTATCACTGCACTTTAAAACGTTAAACTACCAAGCAATTTTATAGCTTACCCTGTAATAAGTAACAACCATCAACTGCCACAAGTTGAACTATGATACCGTATTGGTATTAGGACTTCAAAAGGTGTACGATAAGGACTGTAGTCATTGCAAGCTTGGATACCAATTGTTTAAGGCTTGTCACCCTCTATCTGTTTGTAATTACTTGGAATTGTGGTTCTTGTAAATTTACTGACCCTTTATCTATCTGTCTCAATGTGATATTTACAAGACAAATAATGCAAGGGGGTTGCTACAATGAAAATATGTGTGGTGTACAATTAGGTTAGTATATGACAGGTAA
The DNA here is from genome assembly GCF_016097555.1 of Gigantopelta aegis. Classification (NCBI taxonomy): domain Eukaryota; kingdom Metazoa; phylum Mollusca; class Gastropoda; order Neomphalida; family Peltospiridae; genus Gigantopelta; species Gigantopelta aegis. The sequence goes on from NW_024532832.1 coordinate 118,520, forward strand.
ACACATTATAAGAAGATAGTTTATCTTTCACCTAATTGTGGTAATGTGAGCATATGTGTTGCTTGTAAAAGAAGAGTATGTGTTTACGTTACACATATGATTGTCATGTCATCTTTAACAATATCTAAAGGTTGATATTCTTTTAAATGTTTCACACTGCAAGCAAAGCATCATTCATCAGTTTCCTTTGAGCATATCTAGCAATTTGTCTTTAAACGTCTCGAGTACCTTATCTCAATCATTTTTTGACAAAATGTTCAGATTTTTGATAAAGTCTCGATCAGTATTGCTAATTATTTCTCTGGGATGTCTTTATGTGTGCTCATTTAATTTAATTACATGTTTTTGCAGCAACTAACTATGCTGAACTTATAAATGATGCTCATCACATTATCTTTGATATTGGATATTGTCCTTATTTCTTTTTATTTCCTTTTTTTGGTCTACTTGCTGATATAAAAGTAGGTAGTATACATCTATCATTACTGGTGTATATCTGTCATTTTTATCATGGATAATTGCTGGTTTAGGGTCTATCATTAAAATTTTTTTTACATTATAATGTGGTGTATTATATAATAAGTGGTTTTACCTATTTGCTACAAGTGATTGGAAACTCATGTGTACGATCAAATATTGTCCAATTTTAATATTGATCAAGCAATTGGTGCTTCAGGTGATGAACTAAGTGCTATGATATATTGGCACTCCACTGAGTTTGCCTTTAATTTTTTTCATTGACATAATTGTGCAATGCTTGATAAATCAAGTTTATAGATTACATTATAGTGTCCTATGTGCTATCAGGTGTGGCTGTCTCTACTGTCATTGTCACTAACTTTCTCTTTAAACATGGCTTGATACTACATCTCACATTGTCAATCCTGTTAAATTGATTGTTAAAGTACTCAACTATGCCAGGAAAAAACAGTATCCCAGAAATCGTAGTGCCTTAACCTATTGGGAGGAGAATTACCCTTCCAGGCTGGACCTAGGTAAGGACAAATATGGTGGACCATTCACAGAAGAGGAGGTAGAGAATGTCAAGGTAGTCATACGATTGTCACCATTGTTAATCTGCATTGTTGGTCTTGTTTGTGCTGACAATATTATTGGGTCAGTTACTATAAATCAGATGAAAATTTGTCTTTTTTGATTGCTTTATGTTCAAAATGCTTTACAGGCTTTAGTAGCTTCACTTTTAATTCTTTTCTATCAGTTAATTATACATCCTTGTTTTTCACAATTACATTCCAAATTATGCTTAAAAGAATTGGAATTGGACTGGTTTTCTCATTACTTACAACAATATATTCTGTAATACTGCTTGCTTGCAATGACTATTTTCATTTTGACACAACCTCATACAAATTTACTATTGTATCTCAGGTCTTGTATGGAATAGCATATGCTTTGATTTTCCCCACATCCTTATTGTTTACAATAGCTCAGGCTCCACATGAAATGAGAGGATTGATGGTTGGATTATGGTATGCAGCACGTGGTGTTGGTTATGTTATCATTATTAACAGCAAAATATGTATTTGCATGTGAAGAAGAGACAACATGCAAAAGTCTTTATTATTTTATATTTAAAAGTGTGTTATTATTATTATTCTGATAGTGTTTCTTGTGTTAGCTAAGCGCTACAAGTTACGTGTGAGAGAAAATGAAATCAATGTACATTTAATAGCTGAAGAACATTATGAGAGTATATGGACCAGGAAGTAGAATACAACAATGAATTAGGACTCTCCTTTGAGACTACTGACTGACATATTTTATAAATATCTATCTTTAAATCATATAATATATTGTGGTTTTTTGAACTCATGTATATACATGTAGATAGGTTCTCTTTTGTATATTGATTTTTATTAGTTATATGAACTACAGATGTTTAAGTATGATGTCACTTGGCTTGTTCATTTTGACTTTATCTTTTTGTTTTTTTTTCTCTTGTTGAAAACACTGTCCTAGATTGTTTATTGTCTATATATAAGATATTACATGAAAATAATTATTGATTTTTAATTGCATTGTGGAAAGTAAAATGAACTATATGTCATTAACACCATTGATTATGACTGACACATCAAAGGTTTTCTTCTATTGAATCATAATGAGAAGTGTATACACCATAATTATTCGTGAATGTTTGAATATTTATGTATATTTATATATATTTGTCAGACAGTGAACTATTAACCATAATAATGTTAGGTCCTCTCATAATGTACACTATATAGGAGTATGGCTATTGTAAGCTGGATGATAATTTGTGGCTCTTGTAAACTACTGATCATTTTTCGATCTATCTGAAGGTGACATTATAATGACAAATAATGCAGGTGGATTGTTATTGACAATAAGCTGTTAAATTGATGTATATGGGAGTAGGGACAAAATTGGTAGTGTATAAGATTATTAGTAAATAACAGCTAAACACATTATGAGAACAAGATTGTTTATCTTTTACCTATTTGTATAAAATTAACGTACGTCTTGCTTTTAACAAAAATATTTGCTATATTAACATAATTTTATTTATAATATTGTTTATGTCATGTTTGCAACAATATCTAAAAATTGATATTCTCTTAACTGTTCATACTGAAAGCAAAGCATTAATAGTCAGTTCCTTTGAGTATATCTAACCATTTTTTAAATGTCTCAAGTACTCATCTAAACATTTTTAGACAATGTTCAGATTTTTGATCAAGTCTCGGTCAATGCTGCTAATTATATTCTGGGATAATCTTTATGTATGCTTATTTAAATTTAATTACATGTTTTGCAGCAGCTAACTATGCTGAAGTTAATGTTGATGGTCACCACATTATTTTTGATATTGGATATTGTCTTTTTTCTTCTTGTTTCCCTTATTTGGTCTACTTGCTGATATAAAGTAAGTAGGTATACATCTATCATTACTGGTGTGTATCTGTCATTTTATCATGATGATTGTTGGCTTGGTTTTCATCATAAACATGTCATCACATTATAATGTGCTGTTTTATATAATAAATGGTGTTTCCTTTATGCTACAAGTGATTGGATACTCATGTGTACGATCAAATATTGTCCAATTTAACATTGATCAAGCAATTAGTGCTTCAGGTGATGAATTAAGTGCTATTATATATTGGCAACTCATTGTTTTTTACTTGCAATATTTTGTATTGTTGTTATTGAGAGTGCTTGATAAATCAGTTTGTCATTATGTCATATGTGCTATCAGTTGTGGCTGTGTCTATTGTGATAGTCATTAACTTTCTTTTCAAATATTGGCTGGACACTACATCTCACATTGTCAATCCTGTCAAATTGATTTTTCAAGTACTCAACTATGCCAGGAAAAACAAGTACACCAGGAATCATAGTGCCTTGACCTATTGGGAGGAAGATTACCCTTCCAGGTTAGACTTAGGTATGGACAAATATCGTGGACCATTTTCAGAGGAACAGATAGAGAATGTCAAGATAATCATATGATTGACACCATTATGCATCTGTATTGTTGGTCTTGTTTGTGCTGATGATATTAAATTGACTAGTTACTATGAATCAGATGAAGAGTTGTCTTTTATTGCTTGCTTTGTAATCAAAAACTTCATTACAACTTTTAATAGCTTTTCTTTTAATTCTCTTCTATAAATTAATTATAAATCCTTGTTTTCTTATTACATTCCCAGTATGCTTAAAAGAATTGGAGTTGGACTGGTTTTCTTATTATTTGCAACAACATATTCTGTCATAACACTTGCTTTGTAAGACCATTGAGACAACCTCATACAAATTCTTTATTGTATCTCAAGTTTTGTATGGAATAGCATTTGCTTTAATTTCACCAACATTCTTAGAATTTATAATAGCTCAGTCTCCATATGAACAAGAGGTTTGATGGTTGGACTATTGTGTGCAGCACAAGGTGTTGGCTATATTATCATTATTACCAGTAATATCTATTTGCATGCGAAGAGACAAAATGCCAAAGTCTTTATTATTTCATAGGTAAAAGTGTTATTATTCTTATTATAGTGATAGTGTTTATGTACTAGCTAAGCGTTACAGGCTACGTGTGAGAGAGAATGAAAGTCAACGATATATAGGAGCAGAGGAATATTTTGAGAGATACTTGGATCTAGAATGCACAAATGAATTAGGACTCTCACTTGAGAGCACTGTACTGACAGTTATTTATCATAATATTATCATTCTTATTATAGCATATCTGTATTGCTAATCATTATTTAGTTGATACTAATTCTTGCAGTTTAAGTAGATAGTAGATGTGTTAAAAGTGATCATTGTTTTCAATGTTAAGGATTGACATTACTTTTCATTCTGAATTAATTGTTTTTAAGGGAGTCTACATTTTGTTTAACTATTGATATTATAAATAAGATATCTTCTCAGTGAAAACTTTTTGTATATTCTTCTCTACATTCATGTTTACATGAATAAATCATTTTCCCAAAATATACATTTCATTACCTGCAATAACTAGAACAGTATTTTTAGTTGAAAGGCTAACTGTTATTATACATAATACATTTGTTATTCATTACGTAAATAAACTAGAATTGCAAAATACAACTTCACTGAATACACTGTATTGTTACACGTAATTACTAGTTTTTTCATATGTATTAGTTTGATAATTGATATACCATTTATAATTTCAATTAATCACTTAGACTGACATATTTATCATAAATATTTAACATATATTTGATTGTTTGAAATCATATACATGTGCATTGATTCCTTTTTTTTGTTTTTAGTTATTTTATTTATACAAACTGCAAGTATTTAAACATGATGTTTTGTGAGTGTTTTTTTTGACTTTTATTTTATGCAGTTTTATCTCATTTTGAAAACACTGTCCTAGATAGTTTTATTATCTTAATTTGGTCTATATGATATTATATGACCATAATTATTGGTTTACATTGGATTGTGGAAAGTAAAACAAACTATGTCTCATTAAGACTTTCATCCATGACACTTATCATGTCAGGACAAATCAAAGTTGTTTTTCCTCACAAATCATAATAAGTAGTATATATAGTGTAATCATTTATGAATGTTTGAATACTCCATAATAGTTTATAATATTTGTCAGACAGTGATAATGACAACATGTAAAAGATTTTTGACTAAATATTATTGATCTAAATTATGTTATGACAGTTTTTTTTACAGAGATGCCAAAAGTAGGATTAGATAATAGATGAAGGGTGTTAAAATAAATGAAGGGGTTAAAATACATTACTATACGTGTTGTCTGTGGTAGCATATTACATGCTTTTTTACATTAAAGAGAACATTTTGACTCTTTATGTAGGACGTTATACAACTACCTTTTTAGGACTTGTTTATCTTCTTAATGACTTCTAATATTCTTACATTCACAGAATTCTCTTAACATAACATCTTTCAAATTCTTTTTCATCAATATTAATCTTGTTAGGTTTATACTAACACTCTTTAGTCATTTATCAGACAAAACAAGGTATTGTCTGAGTCATAATAGAGGCTTTGGTTCAGTTGTTTTTTCTCTTAATTGTATGTTTATAATTTACGATAGCTATGTGATACATTCATTGTATCAGCAAAAAAAGTAATTAAATAGAAATTCAATCTCATTTAAAACAATGAAAGCAATTAGAAGAACAGGATATTGTAATTATTAAAATAAATAAGCTGTTTAAAATAATTATATATATATTATACAGTTATTATCTATAATCTAATCTATCTATAATAATTCTGAAATAACAAATAATTCTTTACTTTTAGAAAATAAGCTTAAGATATTGACAGTTCCAATTCTTTCATGTACTCAACTTCCTGTTCCAAGTATCTTTCGTAATGTTCCTCAGCTATCATATGTACATTGACTTCATTTTCTCTCACTCTAAATTTGTAGCGTTTAGCTAGTATCAGGAACACAGCCAAATATGGATAGCGATAACAACACCTTTAAAAACGTAGTAGTAGCTACTCTGGCAGGTATTGTCTTCTTGACAGTTAAATGGGTATTTACCATTGATATTAATAACATATCCAAGACCAAATGCAGCATACCACAGTCCAACCATAAATCCTCTCATTTCATGTGGAGACTGAGCTATTGTGAACTCTAAAGATGTTGGAAAAATCAAAGCAAATGATATTCCACTCAAAATTTGAGGAACAACAAAATAATGATAAGATATTGTATTTAATTGGAAATGTTCTTTATTAACAAATATAATAACATAGTAAAGTGGAGTTAATAATATAAATAATAACCCCAAAGATATTCTCTTAAGCATGCTTGGAATGCATTTATTGAAGAAAGGATGTATTATTAACAGATAAAGTAAATTAGAAATAAAGCTACCATTGAATATACCAAATTTGTGAAAACACAAAGCAAGGTAGAAATTGAGATTGTTTATTTAAGCTAGACAAAACTATTCCATCTTATCTCAATGCCCACAATTAAAGCCCACAACGCAAATTAATAATGGTATCAATCGTAACAATGTCTTTATTATTCTCCACTTGTTCTTCTGTAAAAGGTCCACCATATTTTTTCTTTACCCCAAGTCTAGTCGTGAAGGGTAATCCTCCTCCCAGTATTTGAAAGCACTACGATTTTTAGGGTATTTGTTCTTTATTGCATAATTTGATTACATTAGCAATCAGTTTTGACAGAATTAGTAATATGAGGTGTAGTGTCTATCCAATGTTTAAAAAGATAATTACTGACAATGACTGTAGTCACAGCATACCTGACACTACATAAGACACAGAAATGAACTGTTTGAGTGAACATGTCCAATTCAATAATTGTATACATTATTGGTATACTCACTGAGTCCCAATAGATGGTAGCACTGAGTTTGTCAGCTGAAGCACTCAGTATTTGGTCAAGGCTAAATTGGACAACATTAGACCGAAAACAACCATACCCAATCAATATTAGAATGTAACCAAGACTAAGAGTATCAAATATAGCACTTTCAAATCTAAATAACTCTTAATTATAACAGCAAACCCAAAACTATCCAAGACGAAAACACAAATGCACACCAGTAATTATAGTCTTATATCTACCAATCTTTACATCAGCAAGTAGACCAAAGATGAAGTATATAAAAAAAATATTAGACAATATCCAATGTCAAAGAAAATATAATGACTGTTTTCACTATCCACATGGCTGTTGATATAGGTTATTACTACACAAGTATCGAAGTAGCATTAGGTGAACATACATCAAAGCATTTCCAAAGAATAATGAGCCACACTGATCGATAGTTTACACATTGGACCTCTTCTTATCTTAAGATATATTCCATTCATCTTTAATATTTAGGTAGTAAAAAAAGTTCTTTTAGTAGAAGTACATCTGTAGGAACTGAGGAATGATTTCAATATTGAAGATGGCTAGTTGTTTACTTTTCTGATTTAGTTGTTTATACAATGTCCAAAGAGATTTGATGCAAATTGAAATAAAATATCAATACTGTTTTTGTTCCTAGAAGAGTATCAATCGACAACTGTCAGAATATTTAGAATAAAAACATAGATTCTGTTTTTTGTTCCTAGAAGAGTATCAAATCGACATCTGTCAGAATGTTTTAGAATGTAATGTTTTCATATGGGATTCATTTCCTGATAAGATGTTTCGGAATATAAACAGATAAGATGTTGGGAATATGATGTTTACTTTCAGTTTGCATCAAATAATTTACTACTTTCATTCAACCTGTATAACAAGTAAATCAACCTATCAATTATGCAAAATATATAAGTATCAATATTCATGTTATGAACTATAGTAAAGTCTAGTTATGTCAAAAAAGTTTATATAACAACTAAAATGCTTTTAGGTTATTTAAACTTATGATACAGAATCCAGTATGTTGAGGGGTATGATTAAATTCCACCTAGCTATTATGAAATAAAGGTGTAAGGTCACTATAAAGAGCATGCTATAATGTAGTTAGGTCTTTTCTCTTGTCAACTTTAATGATGTGACATCCTTTAATTGAGGAATCATCGTATAGCACTGATCTCTTATTCCTATATTGTGTCAATATGGCAGTTACAATGGCACGTACATCAACAGTTTAGTGTGTATAGTTAATGTTAGAGTTTAGGGACCGAATGTCAATCAGTTTTTAGGCTACTATATGTGACCTGGATTTACAAAAAAGGGACCACTTCAGTCAAAACAACTGTGACCAGCAGATTTGTGAAAAATCAACTTTTAAAACATCTCAAATAACAGTTTTGTATACATACAGTTTGTTATATATGCATAACTATTCTATATGTATACAAAATTGTATTTTGGTATCTTTTAACAATGTTTTTTTTTCACAGATAAGATCACTTTAAATGTTATGACAGAAGTGGTCCCTTTTTGCAAATCAGGTCACATATATTCCTTCTGAATGATAAACCTGTGTACAGAAAATGCTGCTACAACAAATAGGATGATATAGACAGATTGAGAGTTCATTGGACATTGGTGGTAAAAATGCAGGGATATAACTGTATAATGCTTAAACTCATTTTATAAACAAGATTAAGAAAACAACTATCTATTAGCAAATACTATTTGTATTGTGTTGTTTTAGTAATTTTTAGTAATACTTATACTGAAAACAAAGCAATCATTCAAATGATAAATATTCTCTTGAGCATAATATATCATTCATGTGCAAACCATTCACTCACATAATTTGACAATGTTAAGACTTTTACTCAAGTCTCAATCAATACTGCTATTATTCTCTGTGAATGTCTCTATGTATGCTCATTTATTTTGTATTAGAAAGTTTGCAGCAACTAGCTATGCTGAAGTTAATGATGATACTCATTATATTATTTTTGATATTGGATATTGTCTCCTTGTCTATATATTTCCCTTATTTGGTCTACTTGCTGATATGAAAGTAGATACATATACGTCTATCATTACTTGTTTGTATCTGTCATTTTTATCATGGACATAAATCAATTTTACAATCAAATCTAATGAATGAATACTCTCATGTCATATGCAGGATGCTGAGCTATTTTAAAGTCTAAATATATCAAAAAGAAATTTCAATTATTAATTTGATATAACACTTTTAAAAATTAGTTAATTTATCTAAGAATACGGAACTCTGCATGTATAGGTACATTGCTCACTGCCACCTAGGTATACAATCAACACCATTATTTATCTGTATTATTGGTCTTGCTTGTGCTAAGAATGTTGAATGGATTAGTATAAAGCAGATGAAGACTTGTCTTTTTTGGCTTGCTTACGTTCAAAAATTGTGACTGAAGTACTACAAAATAGTGTATACATGCTAAGCCATTAATATTCTCTTATAAAAAGTAATTTTATATTATATGATAAGAGCATTCACTTCTTGATGTAATCTGTAGTCTTTTAGGTATAATACTGAAACACGATATGGACTAACTTACATATGTTGTTTCAGATTATGTGTAGAATCTGATTGCATGGTTGATTGCATCTTTGTTGCTAAATAATTGCAAACAATACAATTTACTTCTAATCATTATATTCTATACCTTTTAAATGTGGTATTATTGAGTACTGTTAGTTGTTCATTTTTTCCAACACAGTTTACAAATTTCAAGTATGTTTTCTTCATTTAGTTTGTTAACCCTTACATCATTACAGTCCTTTTAAGGTTAATTTGTCATTGTATTGGTGTTATTGGTTTATTTTTATTTCGCACATATATAATTATTGCATGACGCTAGCTTGAATGACTTTACAACTCACTATTAGGTAGATATTTTCTAAGACTAATCAAAAAGGGAGATTAGTTAGTGAGCTTAATGGAACAGAATTTGTAACTTGTAACATGTCTAAGTATGAATTTTAAATGTACAATGTAGCTTTTATAATAAGAAATGAACATTATAACAATCTGAAATTGTATAAGTTATAATAAATTACAAACAAGCAAGTTACATGAATTACCAATAATGAAAAACTGTTACATTAAGATTTTATTCAAGTCAATCTCATTCTTGCTATTATTAAAGATATCTATGTATCTACATATATTGTACATGAAGCTATAGCAAAACAATGTTTAAAGGGTTCACATTTAACATCATTGGTAGCAATAATATGAATTGTCATAGTAGCAATCATCATAAAGTAGATTCATCTTTTCTTGAAGATCTAGAAGAAACAGCTATGAAAGTAAAATAGCAATCAATCCCATTAGCCAAAAATACTATGGAAGCAATATTCAAACCAAGGCAATGCGACCCAAATGTACGTGCAGATGAAATGTCACCTCTTCTATCAGCATCTCTGGCCTATAAACAAATAGATACATTATTAAGTCCAAGGTAAACAAATCATTCTGTGATTATATATCAAAATAAATCCGTGAAATTGGATTTGATCAATTTACATACTAGGTTCCAATATTTCATGTAGTAAATACAGGAATTAACACTTTTCTTTAACTGAGGCATACATTTTTAATTTTTACAATAAATATCATAAAGTCAGTGCAAGATATTTACTATATTAATATATGTAGTATCAACAAACTTTAGGTTTGAGCACTAAATAGCTAAAAAATAATTTTTTGCCTTAGAATACCGTATGTGCAAAGAGGATGGCTGGAATGATACAAAGAAGAGGAAGCCATGAACACAAAAATATATATATGACTGTGAGAACAAGCGAGCTTGTGAGATAGTAATCACAATTTGACGAATTGCTATAGCACTAGTCAGAGCAGTAGATGTAGGTTGTTGACGAACTACAAATTATTCTGGTCCTAGACTAAACAAAAAAGGATAAACAAAATAATTGAGATACTTTGCTAACGAGGTTATTCTTATTATGTCACCTCTTTAAATGATGCGCGATAAGCAATTGTCACATTGTATAATAGTTAAATGAAACCCACTTGTAATTGTAAAAATTAGAATTTCTTTTCTTAAATTAAAAGTAATTATCACAAATAATTACATTATCATTACATTTGCCACAAACATATATTAAATGTAACAATAAACAATGCTTCATCATTAATTTATATATCATGTTTTTGTCTGTACACTCATCTAAACTGCGAAGTTTAATTCATCACTTTCTAGTACTTCAGGTCTTTATTATAATCTCTATCTATCTATCTATCTATCTATCTATCCATCCATCCATCCATCCATCCCATCCATCCATCCATCCATCCATCCATCCATCCATCCATCCATCCATCCAGCCTCCATCCGTCCATCCATCCATCCATCCATCCATCCATCCATCCATCCACCCATCCATCCATCCATCCATCCATCCATCCATCCATCCATCCATCCATCCATCCATCCCATAGAACCCATCCATCCATCTATCTATCGATCTATCTATCTATCTATCTATATATATATATATCTATAATGTTGTATATATGTATATATTTCTATGTTGTATACATATCATACACACTTGTTGTTTTAGGTTGTAAAATAGGAACAAAAGGGGAATCAGTTTGCCAATATGGTGGAGGTGGATAATCATCTGTTATTATAGAAAAAAAACCATTATTGTTTATGTAAATAATATAATGTACTTTTTGAACTGTTGTGGTCCCGGATAATATCACACCTCAGAGGAAGTAGGGGATTCCTACATTTACAATATAATTAATCATTTAAAATTATATAATTAATTTTTTATACTCCACTTACAGGCTGAGTTGATGAAGAATAAGATGTTTGCTGCACACAATAAAAGTTAAAAAAAAACTTATAACAGTAAAACAAATATATTTTTTTAGTCAACAAAAAACAATTTATATCAAGCACTTCAAATCACCAAATCAATGAATCAAATCTTCAAAACATTACAAAATTAATATTTTTCTCTGTTATTATTAAGTATAATATTATATATAGTTGCCCATTGTATGTCATATTATTTAATAATACTATATTATGGAATTATTGATGTTATGTATTATGTCTAATTTTATACAAATGTTATATATTATTAGCATATATTAATTTCTTTATCTTTTTTTAACTTACAACAAAGTCGTGATGATAAGATATACAAATAATGTCAATCTTAAATTACATACTATTTATAAAAAGACTAAACAATGTACTCTAAAGATGACAATGCATTGTATCCTTTTTGACACCTTTGACTAATGATATTCACATTTATGTTAGGGGAATAACAAAATCAAAGCTATGGAATATTATTATTTTATTACTGTCTTTCTTGGAATAGTGCTTTCAAATTAGCTGCACTTACTCAAGTGCATATCTAAGCATTTCCTTTATTCTGCAAATTACAGTTTTAAGCATGGCATTCTAAAAACACCTGCAATGTGAAATAAAATTAATTTTTTTGTTGTTTACATCCACAATAAATCATGCTACATGACCTTCTTTATGGACATACAGTATCAATAAACTTAAACTGACTACACCACATTAAAAAAGAAACCTATTTGAAAAGCTTATTAGAAGATCTATTTTTACATGGTTTTGTAAATAGCTAATATTGTCATCAAGCTTTTTATAAGCATAGTTTGACAGAAAATAATGTCATGGTCAGTCAGTACTATACTACATCTAAGTTCCATATATGTCTTTTACCTTCCATTATGGCTATATATTGCTGGCATACAAACCAGTAGAAAGACAAAGCTTGTGAACTGGGGAAACTGGAGAAGAGAATCAATCCATTGTAATCTTCGATTTGCACACGCTCAGCTAATCTAATATTTATTGAACAAAAACATTCACGTGATAAACTTAAACATTTTTCTGCCATAAAAAAGGTTAAAAAAAATTAATAATGAATACTATTTTTTTTTTAAATGTAAAAATATTTATTATTTCATAGCTAAGTGTGATTATTATACCAACATATACTATATTTGGGTTTCTGAAATTGTGTATGTACTTTTTAAAAAAAATGATTATTTGTGGGTTTTCTATTGTTATATTTTATTTTATTGGTGATATAAACTGTAGATGTTTAAATGTGATATAATGATTGATTCATATAGACTTCCTCTTTTTGCAAATTTTTTTTTTCATTTTGAAAAGACTATTTGGTATAGTGTCACTGAGTTTGTCAGCTGAAGCACTCAGTATTTGATTAAAGCTTAAATTGGGGACAACATTCGACGAAAGCTGCCATGCCCAACAATGTAGAATATAACTAAGATTAAGGAGTATCAAATATGGCAATTAGAATCTAAATGACTCTTAATTATAACAGCAAACCCAAAAAAAACTATCCAAGACAGAAAAACATAAAAGCACACTAGTAATTAGAGTCTTATATCTACCTAATCCACATCAGCAAGAATTCCAAAGATGAAAATAATAAAAAATATTAGAAAGAATTCTATAATGTCAAATAAAATATAATGACTGTTTTTGCTATCAATATGGCTGTTGATATAAATAGTTTATTACACAAGTATCCATAGATCAAAGCAAAGGATATATGTATACACTAAGCAATGTCTTCAATATTGGATAAGTAAAGATGGTAGTTGTTTATTTTTTATGCAATGCCCAAATGAATTGGTACAAACTGAAAATGAACATCAAGTTATTATTTATATTGCCTACAGTAGTTTCAGATCAACTATCTGGCAGTATGTTTTGAATAATAACAGTACCATTTTAATTTTTGAATTCACTTTGGGATTTTTTTTTTCTGATAATATATGTTAGCAATACAAAACAGTACATATGATGTTTACTTTCAATTTCCGTCAAATAACTTGCTCCTACATATATGAAACCTGTATAACCTGTATAAATATTATATTAGTATAGTTAATCAATCAACCAATCAATTTTACAATGAATCTAAGAAAGAATACTAAAGTCTAAGTATATCAAAAAAGCAATTTCAATTATTAATTTGATATAACACTTTATAAAAATAGGTAAATTTACTTAAGAATGCAGAAAATCTGCATGTATAGGTACATAGCACACTGCCACCTAGCTATTATGCACCATTAGTGTTAAGTCATTGCAATAAGTATGCTATGAACATAATTTTTTTTCTTAACTATATAACACATTTTATGCAGCTCTTAACCCTTTTAACTACCTTTAACTAGTTCAGCACTTGTAAACCACTGACTCCTTATTCTATATTGTCTCAATGTGATTAGTTACAGTGTGTTTCGTGGTGAAGTAGGTACTTTAGTGCTTATTAATTTTAATGTTTAGGGTTCAGGGGGTGTGGATCAGTTTAATAGACATCAGTCTAATATATCTTTCAGTAGAAACACTGTGTACTGATAATGCTGCTACAATAAACAAGATGATAATAGGAATATTGAGAGTTCATTGGACATTGGTGATAAACATGCTGTATAACAGTTAAACTCACTTTTTTAAAAACTAATTAATAGAGGAGACTAATTATATATTAACAAATCTTGGTTGTATTGTTTCAGTATAAATAATTTATCAATACTTATACTGAAACCAAAACCGTGATTCAGCCAATAATTATTCTCTTGAGTGTCGTTATATCATTCGTTAGTCAACTATTCACTCAAATCTTTTGACAATGTTAAGATTTTTGATCAAGTCTCGATCAGTACTGCTAATTATTCTCTGGGATGTCTTTATGTATGCTCATTTAAGTTTGATTAGAAGTTTTGCAGCAACTAACTATGCTGAAGTTAATGATGATACTCATCACATTATCTTTGATATTGGATATTGTCTTCTTTTCTTTATATTTCCCTTTTTTGGTATACTTGCTGATGTTAAATTAGGTAGGTATACATCAATAATTACTGGTGTGTATCTGTCATTTATATCATGGATAATTGCTGGCTTGGGCTTTACTATTAAGCCTTTTTTACATTATAATGTGCTGTATTATGTAATAAGTAGTGTTACCTATTTGGTACAAGTGATTGGTTACTCATGTGTACGATCAAATATTGTCCAATATAACATTGATCAAGCAATTGGTGCTTCAGCTGATGAACTAAGTGCTATTATACATTGGCACTCAATGATTTTACCTGCAATTTTTTTCTTTGTTGTAATTGGGGAGTGCTTAATAAATTGCTTCATTATAGTGTCCTATGTGCTATCAGGGGTCACTATCTCTGTAGTCATTATCACCAACTTTATATTTAAAAATTGGTTGGATACCACATCTCACATTGTTAATCCTGTCAAATTGATTTTTCAAGTACTCAACTATTCTAGAAAAAACAAGTATCCCAGTAATCGTAGTGCCTTGACCTATTGGGAGGAAGATTACCCTTCCAGGTTAGACTTAGGTATGGACAAATATGGTGGTCCATTTTCAGAGGAACAGGTAGAGAATGTCAAGGTAGTCATACGTTTGACACCATTATTTATTTGTATTGTTGGTCTTGTTTGTGCTGAGGATGTTGAATGGATTAGTTACGATAAAGCTGATGAAGACTTCTCTTTTTTGGCTTGTTTTATGTTCAAAAATTCAATACATACTATAGTAGCTTTTCTTTTAATTCTCTTCTATCAGTTAATTATAAATCCTTGTTTTCATAATTATATTCCAAGTATGCTTAAAAGAATTGGAGTTGGACTTGTTTTCTCATTATTTTACAACATCATTTTCTGTCATAATGCTTGCTTGTAAAGACCAGTTTATCTTTGACACAACCTCATACAATCTTACTATTGTATCTCAAGTTTTGTATGGAATAGCATTTGCTTTAATTTTGCCAACATCCTTAGAGTTCACAATTGCTCAGTCTCCATACGAAATGAGAGGTTTGATGGTTGGGACTATGGTATGGCGGCACGAGGTTTTGGTTATTTCATCACTATCAATAGTAAATATTTATTTGTGTGTGAAAAAGAGATGACATGTCAAAGTGTTTCCTACTTCATAGCTAAGAGTGCGATCATTCTTATTATATTCATAGTGTATCTGGTACTAGCTAAACATTACAAATTACGTGTAAGAGAAAATGAAATCAATGTACATTTAATAGCTGAAGAACATTACGAAAGATATATGGACCAGGAAGAAGATTACTGGAGACAAATAGAACTATCACATGAGTGTACTAACTGATTAATTAACAATTTTTAAATCTCTATATTGATTTATTATTGTATAACAGTAACTCCAAATGTCTGGTAGTCATAATGTATATTTATGTAATATATATTGTATGTGTACATTGTTTTCATTATAATATATTGACACAGGAAGTTATACATTATGCAGTGTATTATATATCAAATAATAATATGAAAATTATTTACACACAAAATATAAATTTCAAAACATAAAAATTATTACACTGACAAATCAATATTCTTATAATGACTGTTAGTTGAAATGTATTAAAAAGCATATAATTATATATTGTGTAATACAAAACAATTTTTATCAGTTAAACGTTTATTAATTTTATCACAAAAGTAGCATATGTGTAATTTATTAACAAACTAAATAATACTCAATAAAAAAATCAATATTCAGTGTTCAATCTGTGTATTAATTTGTCTCTTCTGTATTATTGTTCCTGTTCCGTATACCTCTCATGATAAAGTGTGTCAGTTTCTTCAGCTACTAAAGGTTTGTAAACTTCATTTTTTCTTATTCGCAATTTATAGCGTTTAGCCAGTATCAGAAAACATATCAGTATGACAAGTATTATTGTACTTATTAATATATAGTAGTAGGGACTTTGACATATATCATTTCCTATACATTTTAAAAGGATACTTTCCATTGATATTAATGACATAGCCAATTCCAAATGCTCCATACCATAGACCAAGAACGAACCCTCTCATTTTATTTGGGGACTGAGCTAAGAAGAATTCTAACGATGTTGGCACAATTAAGGCAAATGATGTTCCAAATAAAATTTGAGGGACAATAATAGCTTTATATAAAGTAAGGTGCAAGTGTAGATGATCTTGGCAAGCAAAAAGAATAACATAATATAATGCGGAGAGGAAAGCAAAAAACTAGTCCCAGAGCAATTCTCTTAAGCATACTAGGAATGCATTTAAAAGAAACACGGATATATCACGAATACATGTAGTAGAATAAGAATTGACGAAAATAAATAGCTTAATAAACTACTATACAATATTGAAGAAACGATTTGGGGATCTTCATCTTTAGAAAATGTATTCCATGATACTTCTTCTATGCAACATAAACCAATTACACAAAATAAGTAAAGGTGTTAATTTTAACACCGTTTTTACATCCTCTATCTCATCCTCAGAGAAAGGGCCACCATATTTTTCTTACCTAAGTCTAATTGTGAAGGGTTGTCCTCTTCCCAGCTAGTCAAGGCACTACGATTCTGGGGGGTATTTATTCTTCCTAGCATAGTTGAGTACTTTAACAATTAATTTGACTGGATTGAAAATATGAGGTACAGTATCTAACCAATGATTGAAGAAGAAAGTTTGTAATAATGACTATAGAGACAGCCAAACCCGATATTGCATAGGACACAATAATAAACTCTTTAATCAGAATCTGTCCAATTTGAACAATTGCATAAACCATAGGAATGCACACTGAGTGCCAATAAATAATGGCACTGAGTTCATCAGTTGAAGCCTCTACTGATTGATCAATATTGTATTGGACAATATTGGACCGAACACTGCAATACCCAATTATTTGTAAAAGGTAACAAAAAGCTAATAAAAATAAATGAAGTGGATAGAAAGAAAGATATACACTAACAATGATATTCAAACCTCCAATTATCCAGACAACAAATAGCAAATAAGTTCCGGTAATTATAGTCTTGTATCGTCCTGTCTTTATGTCAGCAAGTAGACAAAGAGAGGGAAAGCAAAAAAAGTTAAAACCAAAATGTTATGTCAAGGAGAATATAAGATTTTCTGTTATGCTCAAAAGAACTATTAAAGTAAGTGGATGTTATAGCACTTCGAAGTAATATGACATGAGCATACATCAAAATATCCCAAAGAATAATTAACATTACAGACTTTGAAGTGATACATTGAACTTTTCTTTTGCAGCAACTTAACATATTTCTTTTCTTCTCACTCACCTCTCACTGTCAGTATTGCTTAATGTTACTACATTTTGTTTATAATTTCATAATTTGATATTACTTTCAGTATTAACAATGTAATTCCTTGTTATAATAACATAAGATTGACTAATAATAATCCACCTATTATAATATGATTATATACAATTACATAATATAATAACAGTATGTTTCAATAACAATACAGTTTCGTCAGCAGTACAAACATATCATATATACTCAATGTATATTAATGTATATGTTTATAAACATATACATTATATACATATACATATACTGGCTGTATATATATATAAGAGCCATCTTTCACAGCAATAACCACATGGTCACTATTCAAATTCCACCAGAAATTATCTACACTTCACCCACGCAATAATTTAATTATATGGGTAATTAATTGTGCGATTTTTTCTCAACCTCAAAGCGCAAAATTAAAATCCCGCAAAAATTTCCGGCTATACCGTATTTAAAATAATTATGATCTTAACAATATCCTAAAGTCAGCACAACATATTTACTAGTACTCTAAATGTATGTAGTATTAACAAACCTCACATTTGAGCACCAAACAGCTAATAAAATTAATTTTAGCCTTACCATGTCAAAGAGGATTGCTGGAATGATACATTGAAGAGGATGCCACGTGCAACATAATATATAAATGCCTGTGAGAACAAGTGAGATTGTAAGATAGTGATCACCAATAAGGTGAAATGAAATAGCACTAGTCACAATAATTAGTTGTAGGTTGTTGACGAACTACAATAATTCTGGTTCAAGACTAAAATTAAAAGATAGACAAAATAATAATAGTTTTCCCTCGTTAATTAACATATTTAGTCAACAGCGTTACAATTTGTTATTATGTTACATCTTAAAATGATCTTACTAGCATTTGTTATGTTGTATATATATAGTTAGTTAAATACAAATGTTCTTAATTATGAAAATTACAGTTACTCTTTCAAACCAAAAAATAAAGTATTATTTATAAATACTAATTATTAATAAATAATTTATTTATAAAATTATTTATTATTATAAACCAAAATGATTGCATTAATGCTACAATTCCAACAAACATATATTAAATACAAGATAACATTGCTCTATTAAATAACTTATTTGTCATTTTTTGCTATACACTCATCATCTAACTGTGAAATTATTAATTCATCACTTATTAGTATCTCAGGTCTTATTATATAGTAATATACATTATACATATATTTGGTGTTTTGGTTGTGAAGTAGGAGTAGAAGGAGAAATAGTTTGCCAATATGGTGGAGGGTGGGTAGTCATCTGTTATCAGAGTAAAAAACATTATTTCTTATGTAAATAGTATGATGAGCTTTTGAACTGCTGTTGGCCTGGATAATATCCATCATCACAGTAAGTAGTGGATTCTACATGATTTGGAACTTAATCGAACAGATTTGGAACAAACTGACTTGATAGAAGACGAAATGTTCATGCATAAGCAGGACAAATTAACAATATAGCAGTGAAGAATTATATTTATGACTTAGTCTAACAAACAAACATGTACCAAGCTTTTTAATTAACAATTTTTTCTTTTTAAATTATGAAATATAATAATATATATATATATACATGACTAATTTCAGTCATTTTGTACACGTCATCTATCAATACTCCTATTGTTATGAAATGTTTGTTTTTAAGTATTATAAGTGATTTAGCAGTTATATAGCAATTTCTTATCTTTTAACTTATAACAAAGCTTGCAAAAAAATATCTACTAAATAATATCTTAAGTATAAACAATAGAACAATTAACAATGTACAGTCATTGCAATGATGCATTAGTATAGTTTCACACAATTTGACACCTTTGACAAATAATATTCATAATGTTATGTGTTGCTAGGGGAATAACAAAAAGAAAACTATGAATATTATTTCTTTCATGGAATATTGTATTTAAGCTGACCACAAGTGCATATCCCATAATTACCTTTATTTAGCAAATTGAAGTTTTGAACATGCATTTCCCAAAAACTGCAATATGAACTTTATAAATTCCTGTTATTTACATACACACTAATCATGCTACATAATCTCTCTCATGAACACACAGTATCTATAATTTAAACAGGCTACGCTATATTAAAAGAATGTTTTCGTTAAAGAAATTGATTTTAAAACGTTAACTAGATGTAATGTTTTAGTATGGTTTTGTAATACCTAGTATTGTTATTGATCTGATATAGCTTTATAACTATAGTTTTAAAAGGAAATCAATTGCAAACTGGAGGCTAGAAAAGGGAATCAGTCCACTGTCAATCTGCACACTCCCACTTATCTAATCTAAACTTTAAAAGTAATAACAATCACGTGATGAATTCATACATCTTCTGTTCATTAGACACATTGGTGATAACCATGCTGTATAACAGTTAAACTCACTTTTTAAAAAACGAATAATAGAGGAGACTAATTATATATTAAACAAATCTTGGTTGTATTGTTTCAGTATAAGTAATTTATCAATACTTATACTGAAACCAAAACCGTGATTCAGCCAATAATTATTCTCTGAGTGTCGTATATCCTTCGTTAGTCATCTACTCACTCAAATCTTTTTGACAATGTTAAGATTTTTGATCAAGTCTCGATCAGTACTGCTAATTATTCTCTGGGATGTCTTTATGTATGCTCATTTAAGATTGATTAGAAATTTTGCAGCAACTAACTATGCTGAAGTTAATGATGATACTCATCATATTATCTTTGATATTGGATATTGTCTTCTTTTCTTTTATATTTCCCTTTTTGGTCTACTTGCTGATGTTAAATTAGGTAGGTATACATCAATAATTACTGTGTGTATCTGCATTTATATCATGGATTATTGCTGGCTTGGGCTTTACTATTAAGCCTTTTTTACATTATAATGTGTTGTATTATGTAATAAGTAGTGTTACCTATTTGGTACAGTGATTGGTTTCTATGTGTACGATCAAATATTGTCCAATATAACATTGATCAAGCAATTGGTGCTTCAGCTGATGAACTAAGTGCTATATACATTGGCACTCAATGATTTTACCTGCAATTTTTTTCTTTGTTGTAATTGGGGAGTGCTTAATAAATTGCTTCATTATAGTGTCCTATGTGCTATCAGGGGGTCACTATCTCTGTAGTCATTATCACCAAACTTTATATTTAAAAATTGGTTGGATACCACATCTCACATTGTTAATCCTGTCAAAATTGATTTTTCAAGTACTCAACTATTCTAGAAAAAACAAGTATCCCAGTAATCGTAGTGCCTTGACCTATTGGGAGGAAGATTACCTTCCAGGTTAGACTTAGGTATGGACAAATATGGTGGTCCATTTTCAGAGGAACAGTAGAGAATGTCAAGGTAGTCATACGATTGACACCATTATTTATCTGTATTGTTGGTCTTGTTTGTGCTGAGGATGTTGAATGGATTAGTTACGATAAAGCTGATGAAGACTTCTCTTTTTTGGCTTGTTTATGTTCAAAAATTCTATACATACTATAGTAGCTTTTCTTTTAATTCTCTTCTATCAGTTAATTATAAATCCTTGTTTTCATAATTATATTCCAAGTATGCTTAAAAGAATTGGAGTTGGACTTGTTCTCTCATTATTTACAAACTCATTTTCTGTCATAATGCTTGCTTGTAAAGACCAGTTTATCTTTGACACAACCTCCTACAATTTTACTATTGTATCTCAAGTTTTGTAATGAAATAGCATTTGCTTTAATTTTGCCAACATCTTTAGAGTTTCACAATTGCTCAGTCTCCATATGAAAATGAGAGGTTGATGGTTGGACTATGGTATGCGGCAAGAGGTTTTGGTTATTTTCATCACTATCACAGTAAATATTTATTTGTGTGTGAAAAAGAGATGACATGTCAAAGTGGTTTCCTATGTCATAGCTAAAATTGTGATCATTCTTATAAGTTATACATTATGCAGTGTATTATACATCAAATAATAATATGAAATATTATTTACACACAAAATATAAATTTCAAAACATAAAAATTATTACACTGACAAATCATATTCTTATAATGACTGTTAGTTGAAATGTATTAAAAAGCATAATTATATATTGTGTAGTACAAAAAAACGATTTTATCAGTTAATTGTTTATTAATAACTTAATATCACAAAAATAGCATATGTGTAATTGTTATTAACAAAGTAATAATGACTCAATAATTAACGTAATCAATATTCAGAGTTCAATCTGTGTACTCAAGAGATAGACCCATGTCTCTTTCTGTATTCTTTTTCCTGTTCCGTATACCTTCATGATAAAGTGTGTCAGCTTCTTCAGCTACCAAAGGTTTGTAACTTCATTTTTTCTTATTCGCAAATTTATAGCGTTTAGCCAGTATCAGAAAAACATATCAGTATGACAAGTATTATTGTACTTATTAATATATAGTAGTAGGGACTTTGACATATATCATTTCCTATACATTTAAAAGGATACTTTCCATTGATATTAATGACATAGCCAATTCCAAATGCTCCATACCATAGACCAAGAACGAACCCTCTCATTTTTATTTGGGGACTGAGCTAAGAAGAATTCTAACGATGTTGGCACAATTAAGGCAAATGATGTTCCAAATAAAATTTGAGGGACAATAATAGCTTTATATAAAGCAAGGTGCAAGTGTAGATGATCTTGGCAAGCAAAAAGAATAACATAATACAATGCGGAGAGGAAAGCAAAAAACTAGTCCCAGAGCAATTCTCTTAAGCATACTAGGAATGCATTTAAAGAAACACGGATATATCACGAATACATGTAGTAGAATAAGAATTGACGAAAATAAATAGCTTAATAAACTACTATACAATATTGAAGAAACGATTTGGGGATCTTCACCTTTAGAAAATGTATTCCATGATACTTCTTCTATGCAACATAAACCAATTACACAAATAAGTAAAGGTGTTAATTTTAACACCGTTTTTACATCCTCTATCTCATCCTCAGAGAAAGGGCCACCATATTTTTCCTTACCTAAGTCTAATTGTGAAGGGTTGTCCTCTTCCCAGTTAGTCAAGGCACTACGATTCTGGGGGATTTATTCTTCCTAGCATAGTTGAGTACTTTAACAATTAATTTGACTGGATTGAAAATGTGAGGTACAGTATCTAACCAATGATTGAAGAAAAAGTTTGTAATAATGACTATAGAGACAGCCAAACCCGATATTGCATAGGACACAATAATAAACTCTTTAATCAGAATCTGTCCAATTTGAACAATTGCATAAACCATAGAATGCACACTGAGTGCCAATAAATAATGGCACGAGTTCATCAGTTGAAGCCTCTACTGATTGATCAATATTGTATTGGACAATATTGGACCGAACACTGCAATACCCAATTATTTGTAAAAGGTAACAAAAAGCTAATAAAATAAATGAAGTGGGTAGAAAGAAAGATATACACTAACAATGATATTCAAACCTCCAATTATCCAGACAACAAATAGCAAATAAGTTCCGGTAATAATAGTCTTGTATCGTCCTGTCTTTATGTCAGCAAGTAGACCAAAGAGAGGGAAAGCAAGAAAAGTTAAACAAAATGTTATGTCAAGGAGAATATAAGATTTTCTGTTATGCTCAAAAGAACTATTAAAGTAAGTGGATGTTATAGCACTTCGAAGTAATATGACATGAGCATACATCAAAATATCCCAAAGAATAATTAACATTACAGACTTTGAAGTGATACATTGAACTTTTCTTTTGCAGCAACTTAACATATTTCTTTCTTCTCACTCACCTCTCACTGTCAGTATTGCTTAATGTTACTACATTTGTTTATAATTTCATAATTTGATAGTACTTTCAGTATTAACAACGTAATTCCCTTGTTATAATAACATAAGATTGACTAATAATAATCCACCTATTATAATATGATTATATACATTTACATATAATAACATAAATTGACAGTATGTTTCAATAACAATACAGTTTCATCTATCTATCTATCTATCTATCTATATGTTGTATAAGTATATATTTCTGTTGTATACATCATAC
The DNA here is from genome assembly GCF_016097555.1 of Gigantopelta aegis. Lineage (NCBI taxonomy): Eukaryota > Metazoa > Mollusca > Gastropoda > Neomphalida > Peltospiridae > Gigantopelta > Gigantopelta aegis. The sequence continues at coordinate 142,718 of NW_024532832.1, forward strand.
ACACTTGCTGTTTAGGTTGTAAAATAGGAACAGAAGGTTAATCAGTTTGCCATATGGTGGAGGTGGATAGTCATCTGTTATTATAGAAAAAACATCATTGTTTATGTAAATAATATAATGTACGTTTGAACTGTTTGAACTATAATGTCAAAATGAAATATAATGACTGTTTTTGCTATCAATATGGCTGTTGATATAAATAGTTACTACAAAATATCAAAGTGATATTAAGTGTACGTAGATCAAAGCAAAAGATATAAAACTAAGCAATGTCTTCAATATTGGATAGGTAAAGATGGTAGTTGTTTATTTTTTATGCAATGCCCAAAATAATTGGTACAAACTGAAAATGAACATCAAGTTATTATTATATTGCCTAGAGTAGTTTCAGATCAACTATCTGGCAGTATGTTTTTGAATAATAACAGTACCATTTTAATTTTTGAATTCACTTTGGGATTTTTTTTCTGATAATATATGTTAGCAATACAAAACAGTACATATGATGTTACTTTTCATTTCCGTCAAATAACTTGCTACATATATGAAACCTGTATAAATATATATTATATTAGTTAATTAAATCAACCAATCAATTTTACAATGAATCTAATAAAGAATACTAAAGTCTAAGTATATCAAAAAGCAATTTCCAATTATTAATTTGATATAACACTTTATAAAAATAGGTAAATTTACTTAAGAATGCAGAAATCTGCATATATAGGTACATAGCACACTGCCACCTAGCTATTATGCACCATTAGTGTTAAGTCATTGCAATGAGTATGCTATGAACATAATTATTTTTTCTTACTATATAACACATTTTATGCAGCTCCTAACCTTTTAACTAGCTTTAACTAGTTCAGCACTTGTAAACCACTGACCTCCTTATTCTATATTGTCTCAATGTGATTAGTTACAGTGTGTTTCGTGGTGAAGTAGGTACTTTAGTGCTTATTAATTTTAATGTTTAGGGTTAGGGGGGTGGATCAGTTTAATAGACATCAGTCTAATATATCTTTCAGTAGAAAACACTGTGTACTGATAATGCTGCTACAATAAACAAGATGATAATAGGAATATTGAGAGTTCATTGACATTGGTGATAAACATGCTGTATAACAGTTAAACTCACTTTTAAAAACTAATTATAGAGGAGACTAATTATATATTAAAAAATCTTGGTTGTATTGTTTCAGTATAAGTAATTTATCAATACTTATACTGAAAACCAAAACCGTGATTCAGCCAATAATTATTCTCTTGAGTGTCGTATATCATTCGTTAGTCAACTACTCACTCAAATCTTTTGACAATGTTAAGATTTTTGATCAAGTCTCGATCAGTACTGCTAATTATTCTCTGGGATGTCTTTATGTATGCTCATTTAAGTTTGATTAGAAGTTTTGCAGCAACTAAACTATGCTGAAGTTAATGATGATACTCATCATATTATCTTTGATATTGGATATTGTCTTCTTTTCTTTTTATATTTCCCTTTTTTGGTATACTTGCTGATGTTAAATTAGGTAGGTATACATCAATAATTACTGGTGTGTATCTGTCATTTATATCATGGATAATTGCTGGCTTGGGCTTTACTATTAAGCCTTTTTTACATTATAATGTGTTGTATTATGTAATAGTTAGTGTTACCTATTTGGTACAAGTGATTGGTTACTCATGTGTACGATCAAATATTGTCCAATATAACATTGATCAAGCAATTGGTGCTTCAGCTGATGAACTAAGTGCTATTATACATTGCACTCAATGATTTTACCTGCAATTTTTTTTCTTTGTTGTAATTGGGGAGTGCTTAATAAATTGCTTTCATTATAGTGTCCTATGTGCTATCAGGGGTCACTATCTCTGTAGTCATTATCACCAATTTTATATAAAAAATTGGTTGGATACCACATCTCACATTGTTAATCCTGTCAAATTGATTTTTCAAGTACTCAACTATTCTAGAAAAAACAAGTATCCCAGTAATCGTAGTGCCTTGACCTATTGGGAGGAAGATTACCCCTTCCAGGTTAGACTTAGGTATGGACAAATATGGTGGTCCATTTTCAGAGGAAACAGGTAGAGAATGTCAGGTAGTCATACGATTGACACCATTATTTATATCTGTATTGTTGGTCTTGTTTGTGCTGAGGATGTTGAATGGATTAGTTACGATTATAAAGCTGATGAAGACTTCTCTTTTTTTGGCTTGTTTTATGTTTCAAAAATTCTATACATACTATAGTAGCTTTTCTTTTAATTCTCTCTATCAGTTAATTATAAATCCTTGTTTTCACAATTACATTCCAAGTATGCTTAAAAGAATGGAGTTGGATTGGTTTCCTCATTATTTACAACATCATTTCTGTCATAATGCTTGCTTGTAAACCAGTTTTATCTTTGACACAACCTCATACAATTTTACTGTTGTATCTCAAGTTTGTATGGAAATAGCATTTGCTTTAATTTTGCCAACATCTTAGAGTTCACAATTGCTCAGTCTCCATATGAAATGAGAGGTTTGATGGTTGGACTATGGTATGCGGCACCGAGGTTTTGTTATTTCATCACTATCAACAGTAAATATTTATTTGTGTGTGAAAAAGAGATGACATGTCAAAGTGTTTCTACTTCATAGCTAAGAGTGTGATCATTTTTATATTCATAGTGTATCTTGGTACTAGCTAACATTACAAATACGTCGTAAGAGAAAATGAAATCAATGTACATTTAATAGCTGAAGAACACACTCAAAAGATATATGGACCAGGAAGAAGATTACTGGAGACAATAGAACTATCACTGAGTGTACTAACTGATGAATTAACAATTTTTAAATCTCTATATTGATCTCTTAGTGTATTAACAGTAACTCCAAATGTCTGGTAGTCATAATGTACTATTTATGTAATATATATTGTATGTGTACATTGTTTCATTAACATATATTGACACAGGAAGTTATACATGTGCAGTGTATTATATATCAAATAATAATATGAAATGTTATTTACACAAAAATATAAATTTCAAAACATAAAAAAATTATTACACTGAACAAATCAATATCTTATAATGATTGTTAGTTGAAATGTATTAAAAAACATATAATACTTGTTGTAATACAAAAAACAATTTTTATCAGTTAATTGTTTATTAATAACTTAATATCAAAAAATAGCATATGGTGTAATTGTTATTAATTTATTTATTATGTATTGTTATTCCGTATACCTCTCATGATAAAGTGTGTCAGCTTCTCAGCTACCAAAGGTTTGTAAACTTCATTTTTTCTTATTCGCAATTTATAGCGTTTAGCCAGTATCAGAAAACATATCAGTATGACAAGTATTTATTGTACTTATTAATATATAGTAGTAGGGACTTTGACATATATCATTTTCCTATACATTTAAAAGGATACTTTCCATTGATATTAATGACATAGCCAATTCCAAATGCTCCATACCATAGACCAAGAACGAACCCTCTCATTTTATTTGGGGACTGAGCTAAGAAGAATTCTAACGATGTTGGCACAATTAAGGCAAATGATGTTCCACAATAAAATTTGAGGGACAATAATAGCTTTATATAAAGCAAGGTGCAAGTGTAGATGATCTTGGCAAGCAAAAAGAATAACATAATACAATGGGAGAGGAAAGCAAAAACTAGTCCCAGAGCAATTCTCTTAAGCATACTAGGAATGCATTTAAAGAAACACGGATATATCACGAATACATGTAGTAGAATAAGAAATTGACGAAAATAAATAGCTTAATAAACTACTATACAATATTGAAGAAACGATTTGGGGATCTTCACCTTTAGAAATGTATTCCATGATACTTCTTCTATGCAACATAAACCAATTACAACAAATAAGTAAAGGTGTTAATTTTAACACCGTTTTTACATCCTCTATCTCATCCTCAGAGAAAGGGCCACATATTTTTCCTTACCTAAGTCTAATTGTGAAGGGTTGTCCTCTTCCCAGTTAGTCAAGGCACTACGATCTGGGGGTATTTATTCTTCCTAGCATAGTTGAGTACTTTAACAATTAATTTGACTGGATGAAAATGTGAGGTACAGTATCTAACCAATGATTGAAGAAAAAGTTTGTAATAATGACATAGAGACAGCCAAACCGATATTGCCATAGGACACAATAATAAACTCTGTTAATCAAATCTGTCCAATTTGAAAATTGCATAAACCATAGGAATGCACACTGAGTGCCAATAAAAAATGGCACTGAGTATCAGTTGAAGCCTCTACTGATGATCAATATTGTATTGACAATATTGGACCGAACACTGCAATACCCAATTATTTGTAAAAGGTAACAAAAAGCTAATAAAAATAAATGAAGTGGGTAGAAAGAAAGATATACACTAACATGATATTCAAAACCTCCAATTGATCAGACAACAAATAGCAAATAAGTTCCGGTAATAATAGTCTTGTATCGGTCCTGTCTTTATGTCAGCAAGTAGACCAAAGAGAGGGAAAGTTCAAGAAAAGTTAAACAAAATGGGGTTATGTCAAGGAGAATATAAGGGTTTTGTCTGTTATGCTCAAAGAACTATTAAAGTAAGTGGATGTTATAGCACTTCGAAGTAATATTAATGAGCATACATCAAAATATCCCAAAGAATAATTAACATTACAGACTTTGGAAGTGATACATTGAACTTTTCTTTTGGCAGCACTTAACATATTTCTTTCTTCTCACTCACCTCTCACTGTCAAGTATTGCTTAATGTTACACATTTTGTTTATAATTTCATGTAATTTGATAGTACTTTCAGTATTAACAACGTAATTCCCTTGTTTCAGAACTAACATAAGATGACTAATAATAATCCACCTATTATAATAGGAGTATATACATTTACATATATAAACATATATTACAGTATGTTTCAAAACAATACAGTTTCGTCTAGCTATATCTATCTACATATATATGTTGTATAAGTATATATTTCTGTTGGATAAATCATACACTTGCGGTTTAGGTTGTAAAATAGGAACAGAATGTTAAATCCGTTTGCCAAAAATATGGTGGAGGTGAAAGTCATCTGTTATTATAGAAAAATCCAGCCTGGTTTATGTAAATATATATAATGTTACGTTTTGACCTGTTTCTCACTATAATGTCAAATGAAAATCCCGCAACTGTTTTTGTATCCAATATGGCTGTTGATTATAAATAGTTTACTACAAAAATATCAAAGTGATATTAAGTGTACGTAGATCTAAAGCAAAAAGATATAAACAAGCACTGTCTTCAATATTGGATAGGTAAAGATGGTAGTTGTTTCTTTTTTATGCAATGCCAAAATAATTTGGATACAAATGAAAAATGGAACATCAAGTAATATTTATATTGCCTAGAGAAGTTTCAGATCAACTATCCTGGCCGTATGTTTTGAATAAATAACACTGACCATTTAAATTTTGAATTCACTTTGGGATTTTTCTTTTGTATAATATATGTTAGGAATACAATTAACAGTAGACATATGATGTTTTACTTTTTCCCGTTAAATACCTTTTACATATATGAAACTGTATACATATTTATTATATTAGTAATTAAATCAACCAATCATTTTACAAACGAATCTAATAAGCATATCTAAAGTATAAGTAATATGCAAAAAAGCAATTTCAATTATTAATTTGTATATAACAACTTTCAAAAAAAAATAGTAAATTTTACTAATTAATGCAGAAAATCGCAATATATAAGGTACCATAGCACTGGGGGGGGGGCCACCTAGCGATTATGCACCATTAGGTGTTAAGTCCATGCAAGGATTATTAACTATGAAGATAACATTATTTTTTTTACTATATAAACACATTTTATGCAGCTACACCATTTAACTAGCTTTAACTAGTTCAGCACTTGTTAAACCACCGACTCCTTATTCTATCATGTTCTCAATGTGATTAGTTTACAGTGTCATTTGTATTTGTCTGTTTGGTTTGAAGTGATAGAAGGTACTTTAGTGCTTATTAATTTTACATGTTTAGGGGTCAGGGTGTTGGATCTGTTAATAGACATCATCTAATATATTCTTTTTTCGTAGAAACACTGTCTTTCTGAAATGCCTGCTACAGAAACAAGATGATCATGGAAACATTGAGAGTTCAGTGGACATTGGGCTGATAAACATGCTGTGGAACAGTTAAACTCACTTTTTAAAACAAAAAAACTTGAAGAAGACGAAAAACTAATTAATAGAGGAGGACTAAATTATATATTAACAAAGCTTGGTTGTATTGTTTCAGTATAAGTACATTTATCTATACGGTATACTGAAACCAAGTTTGATTCAGCCAATAATTATTTCTCTGGAGTGTAGTATATCATTCGTTAGTAATACTACTCACTCAAATCTTTTGACAATGTTAAGATTTTTGATTAAGTCTCGATCAGTACTGCTAAATATGCTCTGGATGTCTTTATTACATGCCTCATTTAAGTTTGATTAGAGAGTTTTGCCGCACTAATTATGCTGAAGTTACTGATATCTCATCATATTATCTTTGATATTGATATTTGTCTTCTTTTACTTTATAAATTCTACTTTTTGGTATATTGCTGGTGTAAATAGGAAGGTATATATCAATAATACTGGTGTTGTATCTGTCATTTATATCATGGATATTTGCTGGCTTGGCTTTACTATTAACCAGTTTTACATTATAATATGTTGTATTTGTAATAAGTAGTGTTACCTATTTGGTACAAATGATTGGGTTAATCATATGTAAGATTATTTTCTTTTCCATGGATATTGATCAATTTAATGGCTGCCACAGTGATGATCTAAATAATTACCTTTATCCATTAGCAATTGAAGTTGAACATGCAATTTTCCAAAACTGCAATATTAACGGCTTTATCAAATTCCTGTTATTTACCTACACCCTAATCATGCTCCATATCCGCTCTCATGAACACACAGTATCTATAATTTAAGCCGGCCTACGCTATATTAAAAGAATGTTTTCGTAAAGCAATTGATTTTTAAAACGTTCACTAGATGTATGGTTTTATGTGTACTGGGGTGTTTGTACGGTACCTAGTATTGTTATTGTTCTGATATGAGCGTTATAACTTAGTTTTTAAAAGGAAATCAATCAAGAGGCTAGAAAAAGGGACATTTCCACTGTCAATCTAGCACACTCCCACTTAATCTACTCTAACTTTAAAAGTATAACAATCAACGTGATGAATTCATACATCTTCTGTTCATTAGACATTTGTGATAACAGTGCTGGTATAACAGTTAAACGCACTTTTAAAATTAACGAATAGATAAGACTAATTATATATTAAACAAATCTTGGTTGTATTGTTTCAGTATAAGTCCGTTATCGATCAATATCAATACTTAACTGCAACCAAAAACCCGTGATTTCATGCAATAATTATTCTCCTGAGTGTCGTATATCCTTCGTTATGTCATCTACTCACGGGGGTCGGGTAGGATCTTTTGACACTTTAAGATTTTTGAGCAAGTCTCGATCAGTACTTGCTAATTGATTCTCTGGGATGGTCTTGATGTATTCTTCATTTAAGTTTTGATTAGAGAAGGTTTGCAGCAAACTACCTATCTGAAAGTTAATGATGTACTCATATATTATCTTTGTGTATTGGAGATTGTCTATTTTCTTTTATATTTCCCGTTTTGGTCTCGCTTGCGGATGGTAAATTAGGTAGGTATACATCAATAATTACTGTGTGTAGTGGCTGGGTGCGATTTCATCGTTACTTGCTGGCTTGGGGGGCTTACTATTAAGCCTTTTTTTACAGTATAATTGTGCTGTAGATGTAATAAGTAGGGTGTTACCGATTTGGTACAAGTGCTTGGTGGGTACGGGATCATGGGTGGTACGTACCGATCACTATTGTCTCATATATACAAATTATCAAGCAATTGGGTGCTGCGCTCTGTGAACTAAGTGCTTATTATAAATTGGCCCACTCAATGATTTAAACCTGCAGTATTTTTTTCTTTGTATTTTAATTGGGGGAGTGCTGAATAAATTGCGTCAGTATAGTGTCCCTATGTGCTATCAGGGGTCACGTAATCTCTGTAGTCATTATCACCAACTTTTATCTTTAAGATATTTGTTGAGATACCACAATCTCCACCATGGTTAATCCTGTCAAATTGATTTGTTCCAAGTATTCAAATATTTCTAGAAAAAAACAAGTATCCAGTTTAATCGTAGTGCCTTTACCTATTGGGAGGAAGATACCGTACAGGGTTGGGACTTAGGTATGACAAAATATGGTGGTCCATTTCAGCGGAACAGGTAGAGAATTGTAAGGTCTATAGTAATACGATTGACACCTTATTTATCTGTAATTGTTGGTCTTGTTTGGGCTGATGATGTTGAATGGATTAGTTACGATAAAGCTGATGAAGACTTCTCTTTTTTTGGCTTGTTTTATGTCAAAAAATTCTATACATACTATAGTAGCTTTCTTTTTAATTCTCTTCTATCAGTTAATTATAAATCCTTGTTTTCGCACAATTACATTCCAAGTATGCTTAAAAGAATTGGAGTTGGATTGGTTTTCTCATTATTAACAACATCATTTCTTTGTCATAATGCTTGCTTGTAAAGACCAGTTTATCTTTGACCACAACCTCATACATTTTTATGTTGTAGTACCAAGTTTTGTGGAAATACATTTGCTTTAAATTTTGCCAACACTGTTTTAGATGTTTCACAATTGCTCAGTCTCCCCTATGAAATGAAGGGTTGGAGGGTTGGAATATGGTATGCGGCACGAGGTTTTGGTTATTTCATCACTAGCAACAGTAAAGATTTATTTTTTTGTGGAAAAAGATGATGACATGTCAAGTGTTTCTACTTCCTAGATAAGAGTGTGATCATTTCTTTTATATTCATAGTGTATCTGGTACTAGCCTAAACATTACAAATTAGTGTTAAGGAGAAATGAAATCAATGCTTAAAATTATAGTGAAGATCATTACGAAAGATATATGGACCAGGAATAAGATTACTGGAGACAATAGAAAACTATCACATGAGTGTACCTACACTGATGACCTAACAATTTTTAAAATCTCTATATTGATCATTATAGTATAACAGTAACTCAAAATGTCTGGTAGTCATATGTACTATTTTGCAATAATATTGATGTGAATTGTTTTCATTAGCAATACACTGAACAGAGTTAGACATTATGAGTGTATTCTATATAAATAAAAATGAAATGTTCTTAGTTGAAATGTAAATTAAACATAGCATTAGTACACTGACCAAATCAATACTTATAATGACTGTTAGTACAAAAACGTATTTTTTATCATAATTAATGTTTATTAATACTTAATATCACGATTTTAGTCATATGTGTAATTGGTTAGTACAAATAATAATGACTCAATAATTAACTTAAGCCATCTTACATAGTATCATCTTTTTCACTCCAGATATAGACCCAGTTCCTTATGTATTATTGTGGGGGGGGCCTGTTCCGTATACCTCTCATGATAAAGTGTGTCAGCTTCTGCAGCTACTCCAAAGGTTTGTAAACGTTCAGTTGTTTCTTATTCGCAAGTTATCATCGTTTAGAGAGCCCTACCGAAAACATATCAGTATGGACAAGTATTATTGTACTTATTAAGATATAGTAGTATGGACTATGACATATATCATTTCCCTATTACATTTAAAAGGCTACTTTCCATTGATATTACATGACATAGCCAATTCCAAATGCTCCATACCATAGACCAAGAACGAACCCTCTCATTTTTATTGGGGGACTGATCTAAGAAGGAATTCTAACGGCTGTCGGCAACAATTAAGGCAAATGATGTTCCAAATAAAATTTGAGGGACAATCATAGATTAATATAAAGGCAAGGTGCCAAGTGTTAGATGATCTTGGCAAGAGAAAAAAGAATAACAGATACAATGCGGAGAGGAAAGCACAAAACTTAAAAAAAGGTCCCAGGGAGAATTCTCTTAAAGCATAATAGGATGCATGTAAAGAACCACGGATATATCACGAATACATGTGAGTAGAATAAGAAGTGACGAAAATAAATAGCTTAATTAAATACTATAGCAATATGAAAGAAACGATTTGGGGATCGTCACTTTAGAAAAATGTATTCCCATGATACTGTCCGTCTATTGACAATAAACCAATTACACAAATAAGTAAAGGTGTTAATTTTAACACGTTTTTTGTACATCCTCTATATCATTCCTCAGAGAAAGGGCCCACCATATAGTTTCGCTTACCTAAGTCTAAATTGTGAAGGGTTTCCCTCTTCCCAGGTAGTCAGGCACAAACGATTCTGGTTATTTATTCTTCCTCGCATAGTTGAGTACTTTACCCAATGAAGTTGACTGGGAAAAATTTGAAATGTTGAGGTACAGTATCTAACCAATGATTGACAGGAAATTTTGTAATAATGACTCTAGAGACAGCAAAACCCTATATGCATAGGCACACACACTTACTAACTCTTTAATCAGAAATCTGTCCAATTTGAACCAGTGCATTAAACCATAGGAATGCCACTGAGTGCAATAAATAATGTGCACTGTTTTCACAGTGAAGCCTCTACTGATTGATCAATATTGTATTGGACCAATATTGGAGCCGAACACTGCAATACCCAATTATTTGAAAAGGGTAACACAAAGCTAATAACAATAAATGAAATGGGTTTAGAAAGAAAGATATAACCACTACCAATGAATATTCAAACCTCCACGTATCCAGACAACAAATAGCAAATAAGTTCCCGGTAGAAGAATAGTCGTTGTATCGCTCCATGTCTTTATATTCAGCAGTAGACCAAAGAGGGGCAAGCAAGAAAAGTTACACAAAAGGTTATGTCAAGGAGAATATAAGATTTTCTGTTATGCCCAAAATAACTATTAAAGTAAGTGGATGTTATAGCACTTCGAAGTAATATGCCTATGATCATACATCAAAAATATCCCAAAGAATAATGAACATAACAGACTTTGAAGGGATACATTGAACTTTTTCTTTGCCAGCAACGTCCAACATATTTCTTTCGTCTCACTCACCTCTCACTGTCAGTCTTGCTTAATGTTACTACATTTGTTTATCATTTCATATGTGAATAGGTACTTTCAGTATTACCAACTTAATATACCTTGTTATTAAGAACATAGAATGACAATAATAATCCACCTATTATAGATACTTATATCACAATTACTAGAACTATATCACCTAACAGTATGTTTCAATCACAAGACAGGTTCGTCAGCAGTACAAACATATCATAGATAATCAGATTTCAATGTATATGTTGTAAAGAATACATTATGTACATATCATATTAATGCGGGGATAGATATATAAGAGCCAGCACAAAACCACATGGCACTGATCAATTCCACCAGAAATTAGAACACTTCACCCAGCAAGATTTAAGTATATGGTTAATTTAATGTATGTTTTTTCTAATCCTCAAAGCGCAAAATTAAAATCCCGCAAGATTCAAACTCCACAGAAATTATCTACACTTCACCACGCAATAATTTAATATATGGTAAAAACCTAATAAAATTTATTTTAGCCTTACCAGAAAGAGGATTGTGGAAGAACATTAAGAGGATGCCACTGCAAACTAATATTAAAGCCTGTGGAACAAGTGAGATTGTAAATAGTGATCACCAATAAGGGAAATGAAATAGCACTAGTACAATAATTGTTGTAGGGTGTTGACAACTAAATAATTCTGGTTCAAGACCCTAAAATAAAAGATAGACAAAATATAATAGTTTTCCCTCGTTAATTAAACAATTTTTCAACAGCGTTACTTTTGTTATTATGTTAATTTAAAATGTTTACTAGCATTTGTTATGTTTTATATATATAGTTAGTTAAATACCAATTTCTTAATTATAAATTACATTCTTTTCAAACCCAAAAAATAAAGATTATTTATAAATACTTAATTATTAATAAATATTTTATAAATTATTTATTATTATAAACCAAAAATATTGCATTAAATCTACAATTCCAACAACTAATTAAATACAAGATTAAATTGCCTTTAAATAACTTATTTGCATTTTTTGCTATACCTAATCATCTAACTGGAAATTAATTCATCACTTATTAGTATCCAGGTCTTTATTATATAAATATAATTTAAAAACTTGGTTTTGGTTTGAAGTAGAGTGGAGGAAATTATTTGCCAATATGGTGGGGTTGGGGTAGTCATGTATAGAGTAAAACATTTTTCTTATGAAATAGTGAACTTTTGAATGCTGTTGGCCTGGATAATTCCACACACAGTAAGTAGGGATTCTACTGATTTGGAATTAATAACAGATTTGGAACAAAAGGGACTTATAAAGACGGATGTTCTGCTAGCAAACAAATTAACAATAACAGTGAAGATTAATTTATATGGTTACTAACAAACAAACATGTCCACTTTTTTTAAAATTTTTTTTTAAATTAATAAATATATATATATAATATAAACTAATTCAGCATTTTTGTCATCATCTATCAATATCCAGTTATAAAGTTTGTTTTAAGATTATAATTGATTTTGCAGTTATTAGCAATTCTTTATTTTTAACTTTACAAAGCTGCAAAAAATATTATAAAAATTCTTAAGTATACAATAAAACATTAAATGTACATCATTGAATGATTATTATATTTGTTTTTAACAATTTGAACCTTTGACAAAATAATATTCATAAGTTATGGGTTTAGGAAAATAACAAAAAATTTAATTTTTTCGGAATATTGTATTTAAGGGCCACAAGTCTACCCATAATACCTTTATTTGCAAATAAAGTTTTGAAACATGCATTTCCAAAAAAACTGCAATATAACTTTTATAAATTCCGTTATTTTAACCCACATAATATGCACTGATCTTTATGAACAAAGATTTAATTTAAAAGGTACCTTATTAAAAGAATGTTTCTTAAAAATTGATTTTTAAACGTTTAACTAATTTAATTTTATAGGTTTTTGTTACCTAGTAGTTTGATTATATAGCTTTATAACTATGTTTTAAAAGGAAATCAAGAAACTGGAGGTGAAAAAGGAACATCCATGTCAATTCACATTTCACTAACTAATCTAAACTTTAAAAGTAAAAAATACAAAATTATACATTTCTGACAAAAACAAAAATGTTAAACAATGAATGTGTTTTTTATTAAATAATTATCTTTACTGGAACAAACTGAAAGATATGTATAATGTAATTTAATTATTTATTTGGTAATTTTAAATTTAAGGGACTTTCAGAAGTCTACCTGATTATAACCAAAAAAAAAAAAACAAAACAAACCCCAAAAAACAACCACAACCCCAAAAAACCAAAACACAAAAACCCAAACCCAAACAAAAAAACAATTAAATATTACTTAGAAAATGCCTAAATTTGAAGCACTTTTAGGGTTCTTATATTTGGAATGATTTAAATTTTAAGTTAGCACTTTAAAGGAAAATACAAAGTATTATGGCTCAATAAAAAAAACAAAATGGGAAGGACCTTTAACACTTTGGATTATTGAGAAAATCCAATCTTGTTCCAATTTATAAGGAAAAAAGGGCCATAAAATAAAGTTATCATTAAACAAAAAAACAAATTTATTGAAAAAAACTTTTACTAAATTTAGCAAAAGAAAAGATAGTCAACAAAACTTCTTTGAACAAGATTGTAAGCAAAAAATAAAAAAATGGGTAAGATTTTGCCCAATTTGCTGGACAAAACCAATAGCATTGAAAAGAGTTCCAATAAAACCCTTTTATAAAATGTAAAGACAATGTTAACCCGGGCAACCTATTTTTTGGGAAGAAACTACCTTTGTTCACTGGCTCAAAAAAGGGGGACTTTTAAAAACAAAGATATATTAAAAAGCAATGGGCCTTTTAAAATTGTTGTTAAAATAAATCCCAAGTACACGAAAAATTGCAAATATAACAAAAAAAACCCACCCCCACAAGAAAAAAATTTAAAATAAAGTCAAAAGTATCACCTGGTGGGATAGGACTGGAAAGAGGTTTTCCAATGAAAATATTAGAAAAAATTGAAAAAAAGATAACAAAAGAAATCTCCTTATTGTAATTGAAAGTCAAAAATCCTATTAAAATAACATTTATAAAAAAATTTCAAAATTTTTTTTAGGTTCATTTTGGGAGAATAGGACGGTTGTACATGAAAGGGTGGTTACATTTTGGGATAAAAATCAATATTAAGTTTGATCAAACTTATTGTATTAAGTTTTCTTTAAAACTATTAATTTTAAGGAAAGGTTACACAATTTTAAAAATCCCAAAAAACTTAACCTAATTTAAAATTTAAATATATTGACACAAGTTAAATCTTACAGTTGTTTGGGATAAGCAAAAAAAGAGAAAAAAAATGTACTTTTAAAAAATTGGAAATAGAAAAATTTTTCTATAAAGAAAACTTATTTTTTAATGGTGGTAAAAAAAATTTCATGATAAAGTTGGTATCGATTAAACCCAGTATTCAAAAACAATTGATTTCTATTTAGTCTTTTGGTAAAATAAAAACGAAAATGCTGTTGTGAGGAAAGAAGTCTTAAATAAAATTTTGTATTTATTGACCTCGATACTTTCAGTTTTGTTTATAATTTAATTATTAAATTATAATAAGAATTGTTTTAAAAAAACATTATTAAAAGGAAAATTAAATATTAAAAATTTTTAATTTAAACCAAAAGACCAATTTTTTTAACCCATTTTCTTTAGACTGGAATAATATAATGTTTCAACAAATTTTTTTGAAATGCAGTTATTTAAAAAGAGAATTTCTGAATTCCAAGCATGGGGGTTTTAAAAAGCTTATATTACAAATGATCTAAAGCTACAAATGTAAATATTTTACCATCCTCAGGTGAAGGAAAAAAAATAAAGTAAATCCAAAGTTAGGATATCAAATATGGTGAGCCCAATTGGGAATTAAAAATCTGAGGGCAAATATTTATTCATTTGTTGCGTACAAATAAAAACATCGAACAGCAGTGCAATGTAGTGTATGTGAAGAAGTACCTTATACAAATGGTCTCGAAATATTGAGAAAAATGACTAACGATTTTGACTTTTCATGTTTTGTGTCGCTTCTAGTGAATAATAATATATAGTAACACTTATTAGTAATAGACATCTGTGTTTGAAAAAGAAACATCATCAAAAGGACAATAGCAATAATCCCATAGACCAGAACTCTCTAGAGCAAATTTGAAACCAAGGGCAAGACCAGAAAATGATAGGGCAGATGTACTCGCACTTTTCTGTCTAGGATCTCGTGAAATATATTATTTTATATATGACTTTTAGTCTAAAGCAACAAATCATTTTTGTGAAGTATAGCAACGTTTTATTAATTAAAAAAATATTGGAAATGAGGAATTTACAATAGAAGCTCGTGCATTGTCAAGGCTCTAACTAGATAGCACATAGCTAGGAACATTTTAAGTAAGACATGGTGATACATCCTTCCTATTTCAAAATTGATCTGAAAGCATAACAAATTAACGACTGTACAAAAAATACTTTTTTAACAATACTCAATGTGAGTAATAAATACAAATAGTTGAAATTTTTCTCTAATGTTAGTCGTATTACCTTATTGCAAAAGTGATGATGTGAAAGACAAGAGAGAAAAGGGATAAAATTTTCCTAGATTACAACAGATAAAACCTTTTAATCCCATTTTTTAAAATTACATTTAACCTATTTGAAATTATATGTGTTAAGTGTGCGTGTCAGATATTTATACTTACAGATACAAGGTTAACAATAATGAAATAGTCAAGTTAAACTATTTATATTATCTAGTGTAGCAAATTATTATCTTCAAATTTATAACAAACGTTATAATTGTAAGATCTTCAATAATAATTTAATTGTAAAATGTTATACTAAAAACCCTAAACAATGTACAAAAAGATGTATAAATTTGTATTGTTTCCCTGTTTACACCTCGACAAATTATATCAATAATGTTCACACTTCTCATGGAAACAAAAAATACACAATTAGATAAAGGTTTACTATGAATATTGTTTTATATCTTCCTTTTGATGTTGCATTACAAAGATGAAATACACATATTCCAAGGCCATTTCCCAATATTGCTATTGTTTACAACGTTACACAATTTCTAACAGCATCTTTCATTTCATACAAACATTATTCACGTGTAAATTCTAAAAAAGTCCCTTTTTATTACATCTAAAAAATCATTTATAATAACAATCACGCTATGAGGTCTCTTTATATGGAAAGCATTAATAGTAATACTTCAGCTTGATAGTAAATTATAACAAACCCTTATAATTGTAAGGATCTTCAAAATAATAGTTCATTGTCAATTGTTTATACGGTAAAACCTAAACAATGTACAAAAGATGTGTTGTATTGTTTCCCATGTTCACCTCTGACAAATTATATTCATAATGTTCACACTTCTATGGGAAACAACAAATGAGATAATAGGTAAAGTTTACTGTGAATATTTTTTATATCTTCATTTGATGTTGCATTAACGATGACATACACATATTCCAAGGCCATTTGAAACCAATATTGACTTTGTTTACAGCCTTACGATACAGACATTATTCACGTGTGTTAAATCTAAAAAGTCCATTTATAGTTAACATCTAAAAAGTCCATGTACAATACAATCCTCAAAAAAAACGCTATGTGGTTCTCTTTTATATGGAAAGTAATACTTCAGTTTGATAGCAAAATGTTAGTTCATTAATATTTGTTTTAACTATGGAATACCAACTGGATGATAAAATGTGTAGTTTGAAGTAACATCGGAGGTATGGAATATTGGCTTTATTTCTCGCAAATGTTAAAAACACTTTCATTACTGAAGTTATCAATTTTAAACTAACAAAACAAATGTAAATCTCAAATGAAGTAGGATCCAGTGTTGGATTTGTTGACACGCCAATTTGGTACTATTGTAAACTAGTCTTATTGTAAAAAAATAATTAATCATTTATGTGTAAATATAATGAAACATTGCCACACAACAATACAATAATCAAATATAGTTTATAACCATAAAAAAATATATAAATATTTGAAAAAAACATTTAAAAGTTGATTTCATGTTTTAAGGAGTCATTTTTTACAGTAATATGTATCATAATAATAACAATACATTATCATATAGAATAATCTTTTTTTGAAACAGAAACATCATCAAGATGGACAATGACAATAATCCGTGGGCCGATAAAAAAACCAAAAGAAAACACTATAGATGCAATGTTACAAAACCGAGGGCAACACGACTAATGAGTGTGTAGATCACCTATCACCTCTTCTTATCAGCATCTCTTGCCTACAGACAAAAATGTATATGCATGCATGTTTAGTATGAAGGAAATTTCCTTTTATCATTACCATTATTTGCAAAAATTATGGCTGTGGAATATGGTACAGAAAAGAGGGTACCATGTTTACCACAGATTACATACATGATCAGTAAGAAAAAATGAGAGTGTGAGGGTCTGAGTAATCACCATTGGACGAACTGTACTAGCTGTAACAGTAGGTTTTTGTTGTGAACTACAGTTATACTGCCCTCAGAACTAAAAGTAAAGGATATACACAAAAAAAATGAAACAGATGACTTTATTAATAAGTTTGGTCCTTGAAACAAAAATAATATTTGTTTATTATGTTATCCTCTTTAAAATGATGTAATACCCAATCGTTATTTTGTGTATATTGGTTTAAATTAAGTTTTTTAATGTTTTTTCAATAATTGAACACTATTATCACAAATGATTATATCATTATTACATTTCACAAACACTTATTAAACTTGGTATGCATGATCACCTAAAATATAAAGTTATTTATGCATTACTTACTAGTGTTTCAGATATTTATTGTGTAATATATTTATTTCCATATTTTACTGTTGTTGTGTATGTGGAGTAGGAATAGATTCAGTTTGCCAATATGGTGGAGGTGGGTAATCGTTTGGAAGATTTCCATTATTAAGGAAAGTAGAAGGCTCCTACATGAAATAATGTCATTTTTATATATTATTGTTAATTAATGTTCTACTTACTGGCTGAGTTGATGGAGGATGAACTTTATCTGCATACAAAAATATATCAGTATAATGATTTCATTTAAACAAACAGGCATACAAACATGTTCAATCACATTTTTTAAAATTATATTTTAACCTTTTTTGTAATTATATATGTGAGGTGTCATTTTATGTCTAATATTTCTAGATATAATATTACTAGATCAGATATAAGTAAAAAATTATGGATAGTCACATTTAGTATTATATATAATTATCATTATTATAGCAATTAGTATCTTCAAACAGATAGAAAAAGTTAGAATAAAAAAGGATCTATACCAAATTAATATTAATTGTGAAATGTATACTAAAAACTAAACAATGTAAGTTTTTAAAGATGTATTTTGTATTGTGTCCTTAGTGACAATTCTAAGAAATTATATATTCAAATAATGTATCACACTTCTAAGGGAAAATAACATATGAGATCAAGGTTTACCTATGAATATTATTCTTTCATGTAATGTTGCAATTAAAGATGACTACACTTATCTCAAGGACATTGTCTAATTTTGTCTTTGTTTACAACTTATAATATTTCTAAAAACTTCTTTCATACACACATGCAATCTAATGATCCATACATCAAAACATCACCAGCTTTACAAGTATAAAGGATTTTCTTTATAGCTAACTATCATCTTGTGATCTCTTATAATTATGGAAAGCATCAATAGGAATACTTCCATTTATGAGAAACAAATTTGTGCTTTTAATTTCATTTGATTTAAATATAGAATTCAACTACAAACAAAAAATACACTTAAATTCTATGTTTGTGTTATATATAATTTAACAATGTTATTTTAGCAAATAATATATATAAAAATCTAAAGTACTGACAAAGTAATCAAAACAGCTAGTATGCTAATTGATCTAAAATATATTTTAACATAATACATGCATTATATATTTATACATATATAGAATTTAGATAACTCTTATAATAGATTTAAGAACATACTGATATATGTACAAGTAGATTGTAATTAATGCCATGCAGTTAGTATAATATTACATCTACGTACCATCCTCTTTTTACCTTCCATTATAGGTATGCAGCGATACGATGCTGGTATATAAAGCTCTAACTTCGACACTCAAGGAAATTACTGGACCCGCACACACTTTGCTAACTTATAAATAAACAAAACCTATCACGTGATGAGCTTTACGAAGAAGGGATATTAAGTAATAACGAACTAATAATAAGAAAAGATAAAAACTTAATAGTAATATAGTAACAATTTTAAAGCGTTGATATAGTAATCGTGTTTAATGAGCTGACTGACGTATAGTTTAGCATGATAATATGATCTCCAGTAGAAATACAAATATGTACCAAATTCAAATAAGTGACAATATGCACAGTATAAAGATCATAAACACAATATGACATTGTGCTTTTATGCCTTAAAATTAAAAAAAAAGAATCTTTTCTATACCGACCATTGAAGTCATTACTTTAGTAATGTGAAATGAGGTGTGTCCTAAATTTTGTTGATGCACTATAATAATAATATAGTGTACACTCTTTTATGTTTCATAAAGTATAACCTGATAAGTTTCATTTTTTTTTTCCGAGTGTCTGTAGCTGCTTTTATACATCTGCCATTTAAGAAGCCAAGGTTATTGTATTTCATGAATTGTACATACATATTCAGATAATTGTATTCATATATATATATACATTGCTGTGGTCTATTAGTGTCATAAGATAGCACCCATTATTAATAATCAGTGGTTAAAAATATTATTTACGAACCAGTTTTTTTATGTAAAAGTTTTTAATTAATATTTACTCTATAATAATTTTTTATTATTCATTTGATTGACTCATTAACTATTATAACTATTAATTATGGCTTGTAATATAAGAATATAGTATGCAATGCCATTCAAATTAATTATTAACAATGTACTTAAAATCTCAAAAATATACTGAATTTGGTGTAATTTTTACAACACCCAATCGGTTCAATAATTATTAAGATAGTGAAGCTGGTGAAAATTAGCTTGCTTGAAAATTCCTTGTAATTAGATATGTTAAAAATATAACACATAATAGTGGTGAAAAGTAATAGCAAAAATACCACCTGAAGCATTAATATAACAATCGTATCATAATACAAGTAAACTCTATCTTTAACATTGTATTTGTCATAGGTATTAGGCAAGTATCAATACTAATACTTTGTATCATTAAACAATTGAGTAATAGCAACAGCCATTGCAATGATGCAATTAAAAACAAAATCCAAAACATTCGAATCTAACAATGTTCAAAACCAGGGCAACATGGTTATTAATGTGAGCAGAAGCATGATTTCTTCTTGAGTCAGTATCTCAGCCTATAAATAATCACAAAAATTTGGAAAATTAGGTATTAAACTAAAAGTAAGATGATTTTACAAAATAATCTTTAATTATAACTCACATAGCAGCAAACATAATGCGGGATATAAACAAGAAACATCTATTCTTGACATACGTTACAATTATTGTGAGCATTGACTGGACGAAAGGTAGTAGGGACTATGGAAGATTCCTTTAAACCACTATTAACTAAAGTTAATAGATGACTATAAAAAGGTTGTAACAATAATCGTATTTGCATCCTAAGTAAACTCAAAAAAGTTATCATGGTGAAGTGTTTTTTAAATGTATAACTTAACCGTTTTTAGCATAAGAAGCAGAAACAGGGGAAGTTTGCAAAATAATGTACTTTCAACAGTTGTGGTACTAGTTAATAACAACTCCAATTTGATTCAGTTAATTTGGAAGGCAATAAAAAATTACAAAATTTTTCATGGCATAATGAATATATTTTAAAAACATTTATAAAGGGCACAATTAAGCATGAATTCTACTCTAAAGAAATTATCTTATATTTTCTTAATGGTAGCAATAATATGCATGAAAAAGTCATATTCTATCACATAGTTATAATGTAGAGTACACAACAACTCAGCATTGTAATTGCCTACAACTGTGAGTTTCCTTTAATCATAGCCTTCCCATGTATAGAAAGTGACTATGAATGACATTGTAGGGGTTAAAGTAACA
Organism: Gigantopelta aegis; assembly: GCF_016097555.1. NCBI lineage: Eukaryota > Metazoa > Mollusca > Gastropoda > Neomphalida > Peltospiridae > Gigantopelta > Gigantopelta aegis. The sequence goes on from NW_024532832.1 coordinate 163,989, forward strand.
TAAACCATTACAGCACTATTTTATCTTGTTGATTAGTTTATAGATGTTTCCTATAGTAAAAAGAAATGGTGCGTACAAATAGTGTTGTAATTGTTTAACAATAACTAAAAACTAAAACTATTTTTGTAATGGCCAAATCATTATTGTTAACAAGGGGAAACAAACTATAACTAAAATACAACCAGCCATTGATTTACAATTAATAACAAAAAAACTAAAAATTGCATGAAAGTAGTTTGTGAATTTTTAGGTATTTCATTTCTAGATTTCACACAAATAGATAAGTTAACCATTCAAAATTTAAATGTATAAACAGTTAAACACAATCTAAAATAAAATCAATTAGTGAATAACACACTAATCAAGCTAAATGGTCAACAGACAGTTGTGGACACAGGCTTGTCTCATAACTTTCTTTGACCATACTGTATCACATTGCAAAGCAGTGTTCAGACAGCTCCTTTGTGACATATGTATCTGGCATTCTGATCAAGCAGGGCCTCCAACCTCAAACTTGATTTTCCCTAGGGTTGTAAAATTTTTTCCTTTTATTTCCCTAATACAAAATGTAAGCCCCCCTAACCCCCCCCTTAAGTTTTTACAATATTTCTTGAATTTCCCTAGACATACTTAGTCATTGTCAGAGTCAGAACTTTTCATCCACTATGTCGTCATTTCTAAGTTGACACATTTGCACATGGAACTGTCAGGTTTTAAATTGCAAGGCAAGCTTCTGTCTCAAATAATAGCATCTAAAGTTTTTTGTTTTTGCATACTATTTCTTGTCTTTGTTTTGTAGTATGCTGAAATTTTACATGATGGAATCATGCATTTTTATCAAAATAGATCTATGAATTTATTATTAGTTATGAATATTATTAAAAGGTTTTGAAATTATAAAATCCCTAAAGTACCTTAATTTTTCAAAATTCCTCCCCAGACCCTAAGTTAATCAATTACCGAGTTTTAGGGGAAGGAGGCCCCTGTTGATCAAGAATGGCTACAGCAACAGTAAACCAGGCCAAAAACCGCCTAGTTTGTGACTATTTTAAATATGATGTGACTCTAGGAAAGACTGTGTGCAAATTGATGTAAATTGTAAACACTGGCTTTTGGAAAGCAAAGGGGGAGTGTCTGCCTATTAACTGGAAGAGCTTAAGTGGAATGGCTTACAAACCAGCAAACGGAAAAAGATCAATAATATCGTTGACTTCCTCCAACCATTTGCTGAATACATAACGTTGTGTTTGTGGAGAAGATTACACCTCCCTTTCTGCTGTAGTGCCAATCATTATGGAACTTAACTGCCATCTTCAAGAAATGAAGAAACAACCAGGAATGGGCACAGTTGCTAGAGGTCTTAGTGAAATGCACAAGTGTTTCGATGGATATATTGATCATCCGTTGACGGTTTGCATATTGTTTCCACACTACTTGACCCACAATATTATTTGATTCTTTCCAATGAGGACAAGTACAAAGTCACGGCAAAACCAGAGATGATAAAAAAACATTACTACCCAAGAAAAATGAAAGAAACGGGTCATTGAGCCACCACTTAAAAATTTCGGCATTTGTCAAAGTGGTTTCCAAGCAAATCTCTCAGAATAAAGAAGTTGCATCAACGAACACCGAAGAACAAGAAGTAGATTTATTCATTCAACAAAGAAAGAGCAACAACCTCCAGATGTAAGGTACACTTTGGACTTCTGGGTCAAATCAGAGTCACTATTTCCAGTACTCTCTAAGTTAGCGTGTGATGTACTAGTTGTGCCAGCCTCTTTAGCACTGACTTTTTCAATTGCTGAAAATGCAATGTATTGGAAAAAGAAATAGGCTAAGTGGCATATCTTTGAAAGAGAAGTATTGATCAAAAAATAACAAGGATTACTTGCATATTTAACATGTAGTAAATTTATTATCTTCTTTGGTTTATTGATTTATAATAAACCAATAACTAAAAACCTATTACTATAACTAAAACTAAAATTCCCTTTGGAGTTTTTGTGAACAATTAATAACTAAAAACAATAATTATAACAAATGCTTTACAATAACAATAACATTAACTAAAATACAAATCCATTACTTTTTACATTACTACTTACAAAACAATAATGATTCTAAGAAAAAAACTGTATAAAAAATATACCACTACTACTAATGTACATTATTTACACCTCTACTGTTTAACTTGCAATTAGATTCACAGAGTATATCATTTTTTACGTGATTTATCAGTATACAAATTCATTATATTTAATAATTAGGGCCAAGCCGTTGAGCGAGCTATCACACTGAAACGCCATGAACGCCGTGTTAACGTCATTTTACGATGATAATTTATCGTTAAGTAATTCTCAAACATAACACGTGCCTATTTTTGTTCCAGAAAGGATAGTCCCCTAGATAGAATGAGAGATAGGGTGTGGTGTATAATACTAAGTCAAAATCAAAAAGAGAAGCAATTCCACTTACACCAAGAAGACGAGACAATTTGAATGTTTTTATTAACTATAGGGATAATCATAAGTTTGTGAAATGGTACATCATTGGCAAAATGGGACATTTCCATCATTAGTAAGGTTGGAATAAATTTATTGGGTAATTTTTTATTTATTGACCTTCGGTGTAAAAGTATATATTAGGTAGAATTTAGGCTTTTCAAATTTATATAGCTTAATCCTGTTTGATTTGACTATATATTTTATACTAGTTATTCTTTGGTTTGGTTATGTCATAATGATAGTTTAATCAAGCTCACCCACCAATTGGTTTTTTTTCACCAATTTACTAGTTATATAAGCAGTCAATGTTGGAATTGGTATTTTTAGTACTTTAAAGTTTATAGTATACTCAAATTTTGAGAGTATATGTTGCCCTTCTCCTACAACTATTGGGGTGGGCTACTTGTCGTTTGCTCAAATGTTTAATGTATATAACTAAACTGATAACATACATGATATACTTGTAACACAATTTAAAACAATGAAACTATTTTTAATTGAAAACACATATTTCATTTTTTTTACTTTTAATTACCAGGTAAAAAAAAAACACAAGTATTCATAATTATTAATTGTGTAAGTAACTAACTTTAAAATTAATATATCTGAGCGTGTGAACTTTTGACTACTGTAGTAGACCAGTTTCATAATAAGATATGAAATTTCATATATCACTATTACATCATTCTTAGCATGCATTTTTGAGCAGAGTTATAATCTATAAAAATCCCAGTGGGACAGTCTGAACCTCAAGCCAATAGGGTTTAGTGATAGGGACTATAGTCTGTTCGCGTTCACCTTGCCGCCAGAAATTATAGTGGGTGTAAGAGTATACATAACACATACCACAGATCTAAATTAAGACTTGTGGTACATTTCATGAAAATAAAGCCCACGTGTCCGTGTGTATTGTTGTTTTTTCTTTTCTTATACAAGAAAAATTTATTACTAAGTAGTATATAGTACTTTTTATCCTATATCTATATGATTAAAGTTTTACAGTTTAGAATGAATTCATTGTCTATCATACTGTTTCTCTCTTCAAACAGCAGCCATTTTATTGATTAACAAAATTCACGCGTCCACATTCCCTCCGTGTCAATGGCATCCCCAATGGCAAAATCTCCCTATACTTTGCTTATGGAAAGTACAACAAATCTTGTTGTTGTGGGTTTTATCATATAAAAAAATGACGTCAAAAGAACCGGATGGTCTTTCAGGAAACCACTTGACTTTGAAATTTTGACTTTTGGTCGAGTGTATTAGAAAGTTATGATCTTTATTTTTTACCAGCAGGTGAACCCGACAAGACTTTATATTAAAAATATGCTGCTCTTGGCCTGTCCAGACTTGTCCACTGGGCTTCCTTATTATCTTCAATATTCTGCAATGCTACCAAATAGCAATATGTGTGAAAATTGATATGCAAAGGCTCAGGGTGCCCCTACAATGCCTGCATTAGCTTAGTCATGTAAATTTTAATAAAAGTATTTGTAAAAAACAATTTGTCAAATGAGAAAGGGCTCGCCCCAGAGTACCCTGAACTTACCCTAGTATGTAATTTAAGTAAAAAGACTGTGTAAACAGTTGTCAAAAGGATGATGGGCTCGCCCCATGACCCAGAGTACCCCTGAAACTTACCCTAGTATGTAATTTTTTAAGTAAAAAGGACTTGTGTAAACAGTTGTCAAAGGATGATGGGCTCGCCCCATGACCCAGAGTACCCCTGAACTTACCCTAGTGTGTAATTTAAGTAAAAAGGATTTGTGTTAAACATTTGTGAAAATGAGAAGGAAATGTTCGTCCCATAGAACCTGAAACTTACCCTAATATAAAAGTTCTTTTTAAAATAATTGTCAAAAGGACAAAGGGCACACATCAAAACACATTCGAAAATGCAGTGATCTTTTTAGTGAAAGTTATTATAAAAATGCAACACCATTTTTAAAAAAAATGACTTTTTCCTAAAAAAGCCCAAAGATGGTTTAAAAAAAACTTCTATTTCCTGGTTTTCGTCTTCTTTAACTTGTTGAGATCATTTTCTTTCATAAATTATGGCCTACTAGTGGAATATGATGAAGGCCGGAGCCTACCAGGTCAAGAGTATGAAGTAGCAATGTCATTAGCCAATACAGTAATGGTAATTAATTGGCCACTAGAGCTCAAGACTATCTATCCTCCGGTTACAGTCCAACCAGGTCAACTACAAAAGTTTATACCTTGTGAGTATCATAGACTATTAATCATTTAGTCAGTAGATAAGATAAACATTATTTAGAGATTCAATTAAATTGTGCGTTTGCAAAATAGTGGTTTTTGATTAATCAATAAGGACATTTAGTAAATGCCTCTAACTTGACAACGTGTTCCTTAGCCTGTCCCCCTGTATTGCTGCCCCCTTCACGTCCTTCAAAGTGATGATACGTGATGCAGACTAGGTATGTATGTCCCCTCTACTACACGACTTGGGGATGGACCCTTACCTCCCCTGCCCTCCCACTGTTTTTTTTACTGCCAAAGTTACTTTGTAATACTCATGCGTAAAGTGGACATATGTCTTTTTTACTGCAAAATGTTTGCTGACAAGAAATTAAAATATTTATAATTTTGGACTTGTCCCTCATGTGCTAAAATAGTTAAAAGATTTGGTTTGTTAGGAGACGAAACTAAATGTTAATTCAAAATAAAAGCAACAAAAATGTTTTAACTAATGACACTATATTCTTCATGTTTTATTTAAGTTTTTATATCCGGGTATAAAACAAACAGTTATTATTACCCCCCCCCCCCCATTACAAACTTATTAGCTATGTATTATGTAATAATCATAGTAATTTTTTTTTTCTTGTCTTGCAGTTTTTTTCAAGATGTTCATGTTTTATGATCTTCCCATTGTTTTGGTTTTCTCATGACATTTTCTACGTCGTTAGGGTTTCAGTAGCATAGCGTATAATATGTTTTGGCCGCCTTTGTGACACATGGGTCCACCATCACCCTTGGTTTATTGGGGTTTATTGGGACAAGCTCAAGATGGTGAAACTCAATTTCGCATTAGTGTTTGGACTAGAAAGGTAATTCTTGAAATATGTTGTTTTTTTGTTTGTACATAGAGTCCACATACATATGTCCTACCTATATAAACATTTTTCAAAACATCTCTTGTTCTCTTTTCACACACCACACACACCACAACACACATGCAAATACAAACATAAGCTTGGTCCTATCCTGATTTTCCCGCTCCGCTGCTGTGCCTCATCACTCCCAGAAGAAGCACATTTGCGTTTGGGTATTCTTATGGGGAACATCATTCACGTTACCAAACAACTTGACCATCCTCCAACTCTCCAAACTTTTGGCAATAGCAATTTTGTAAGTTTATCTTTTTTCGATTACTTTATTGCTGCCTTAAGGTCTAGGTATTTTAAAGCTGCTGATGTTGGTGCTCATCACAATGTGCCGCTAATACATACATTTGGCACTTTACTTCGTGGCCCTGGCTGTCTCTATTTGTCTTATCGTTAAGAAGGCCCATTTACACACCCTCATGTAATGATAGTGATCTAGCATTCTGGACATGTTGCAATGGGATTGGTAGGAATTTGTTAGCATTACTATTCATTTAATGCTTCGAAAGGCACTCTACTTTCTTTTGGTGTCCCTGGCCCAGTTTCCAATGGAGCATTAGCAGACTTGGTAAGGACAATATCGTGCTAATAATTAACACTATTTTATCCAATGACGGGAAGTTGTTATTGATACCTTATATATTCAGTATGATCTTTGATGGAAAAGGAAAGACTAGAAATGGTATTACTCTCACCTTGTTTTTTTTTCATAATACAACGGTACAATATTATATATATGTGTATATCATAATATATGTATTTATATATATATATAATATATATATATATATACTGTTGTGTGTGTTGTTTTGTACATGTAAAGTAATAGGGATATGTTTATTTGCTTTTTCAGTCTTGGAGGATTGCTTATAAGCTTATTATAAATAGCTTTAAAGTTTGTGGTTTATTTTCAGACAATGCTGGGTTATTGTTGTTTTTGTTACAGACACATGTACAGAATGCTACTTTAAGGCTGGAGGTGTAGCTGTTGGATCAATGAAGATATGATAATTGTCCTATGGGCGGGCAGGTTTATTGGTTTATATGGTGGTATTATAGCTGTTGCTGGTCAGGTTTTTGTCAGTAAGTTTTACACTTGCTATATACTTTATATTTTGTCTTGTATATAGCCATTTATGAGGCTCGTTGGTTCCGTGTTCAAGATTACTTGGGTGTTCATAATTTACAATGGTACTCCTGGTTTATGTCTGCTATAGCTTACTGCTGTTGGCTGCCAGGAATCGCTACTAATGTTAATGCTTTCAAATAGATTGATTGATGAAAAAAGGTAAGTTACACAAAATACAGCTACACAAATGTTCCTACTCTCTATCTTTCTAGACGCCACTCATGTTGGTTGAGCTTGTATAGTTTTTCCTTGCTGTGCTTCTTGGGGAAAATTTGACAGAAAGTAGAGATATTACTTGGTATTGAGCCTGGAGAAAAGGCAGAAAGTGCCATGGCGCAACAAGCTGGCTTCCAACTAGCAATTCTAGATTTACATTGTTTTTTAGCTATTGTTAGAGGTTTTAACTGGTCAGCTCTTTCAGTTTAAAGATTTGAGATGTGCTGTGGTCATTTTTGGAGGAGTATTTAGAGATGTTGTGAGTATGTTCAACGTTACTCATGACTGCCTTTGATGAAACTGTTTTGATGAAACTGTCTTTTTGATGAAACCCTATTGGAAGGTAATATTATTACATAGAGATGGTAATAAAAACAATTTTAATTGGATTATAAGTGCAAAATGTTTTTATTAAAATAAGGGGGTTTGGATAATAGGGGGGGGAAAAAATAATTTTTGTTGATATTCAATTATTTCTAGTTCCATCATAATATTTAAAAACCGAAAGGAGCTTGCATTTAAAGGGAAGGAAAAGGGAATGAAGGAAGAGAGAGAGCTCGAATGAAGAGAAGAGGAAGGAAGAAGGGAAGGGGGAAGAGAAGAGGAACGAGAAGAGAAGAAGGAGAAAGACTAAAAGAAGCAAAGAAGGAAATAGATGAAGGAAGAGAAAGTGAAAGGAAAGAAACAGTTAAAAAAAGGAACTGAGTGAAAAACTAATAGGGCCATTAAAAAATTGTCATTGTTGAAAGTTTTTCTTATTTAACGAATGCTATAAAATTTTATCTTAATTTTCT